>NC_065431.1:2300623-2601589 GCF_024362695.1 Pectinophora gossypiella
AAATATTATTATGTTTAGTGACGAAATTGGCAAATCAATGGGTTTACAACTTAGCCATTTCTTGAGGCGGGCAGTAATTAATAATTGTATGCCGGGTGCCTCCTATTTAGACATTTTAAAAAGAATAATTTCATATCAATTCTCACAAAATAGTACAATCATAATCTTGGCCGGTAGGAGAGGTAACGCGAACAAAGAACTACTTACTCATTATATTTCCTTACTTAACAGCCTACCGAATGTAGCACAAGTGATTTTGTTTGCATTGCCTTTCAGCCAAAGTCAGCTAAAAACCGAAAATAAGTTTAGACATGATCTAAACCTGACGTTGCATACTTTAGTATGCGATTATTATAATAAGTTTCAGTTTATTGATACGAATTCCTATGTTAGGAATTTTTATTTGACCAAAGATAGATATTACTATCTATCTAACTTTTACAAAAGACAAATAGCGAAGTCGCTATCCTTTTTTTTTACAATAGAATCAGCCAATTCGTTGGCTTTTAACGCGTCTGCTCCTATTGAGCAGCCTATTTTTATTTCTGACATTTGTAATTTAAATTAAATTTAATGACAACAGAGAAAAACTTTGGCTGTAGTAAGTTAAATGAGGACATATTAAATATAAAATGCAATAAGAAAAATACAAATGTAATCAACCTGGTACACCAAAACATACAAGGAATATTGGGCAAGGAACTTGAAATTGAACTTTTTTTAAACAGTAATTGTGTTGATATTATGTGCGTAACTGAACATTGGCTAAAAAAACATGAGTTCGTTTGCTTCAATAATCACCAGGTTGCCAGCTCGTACAGCAGGGAGACGGCTATCCGTGGCGGTTCATTAATATTAGTACGTAATTGTTTAAAATATAAGGAACGATCGGATATTGTAAGTCTCTCAGTTGAGCGAACTGTTGAGCTAGCCTGTATTGAACTCAGCCGGCTTATTGTATTGAGCGTATACAGACCCCCCGCTTCATCTTATGATCTATTTGAGAAAGTTATTGATGAAGCTTTATGCAAATTATGTAATAAAAGCAAACATGTTATCGTCTGCGGTGATTTCAATATTGATATTCTGGAAAATTGCTCATTAAGTACTACATTCAAATCTTTATTTCTGTGTTATAATCTTGTAAATCTTTTTTCAGAACCAACCCGAATCACGTCACAGTCCGCGAAATGTATCGATAATATTTTTAGTAACTTAGAACCTTGTGATAAATTAATAATTAATAAATTAAAGTCAGATCACTGTGGTCAACAAATATCTTTCAACTTATTTATTGACCGCTCTCTGAAAAAGGATGTTACATGCAATCCCATATCAAGTAGTCGTTTAGAACAATTCAAAGATAATATGTCAAACAAATTACCAGAACTTCCTTACTGTGATGACCCAAATTTGTTATATAACTCCCTATTTAATCTAACAAAATCGGAAGTTAGTAAAGTATTTAAGGCAAAAACAATTAAGAAAGCAGACACACCAATTTTTAGTGACTGGGCGACGGTAGGAATTTATAAGAGTAGAAACAGGTTGTATGAACTTTATGAAGAAAGAACATACAATCATAGCGTAGCTTTTCACGACTATGTAAAACGGTATTCAAAAGTTTTCAAACGTGTTTGCGTTACCGCGAAGGCAATGTTTGTTAGCAGTAAAATTAAAGGTAGCTCAGATATTATTAAAATGACTTGGAAAGTTATAAATAGCGAAAATGGGAAAGTCAAAGCACGCGATCTCGAGTATCAATTACAAATTGACGGTAAACTACTCACAACTGATAAGCAAGTTGCTGAAGCTTTTGAAAAATTCTTTACTGACATTCCATTTTCGACTACCAAGGACTTGAAGTCATCTCCTGCACTCGCTCAATCACTTGTAAAGGAGCACATAGATACGTCCAAAGTAGATAAACTAACATTTACACACGTGAGTCCTAGGGACGTCTTAAGAGCTTTTAAATCTTTAGAAATGAAAAAGACTGCAGATCTTCATGGTCTCTCTGTTAAAGTCATTAACTCCGTGATTGATTGCATAGCTCCCTATCTATCATGTATATTTAATAAATGTGTAGACAATGGTGTGTTTCCAGATTTAATGAAGCACAGTAAAGTCATTCCATTGTTTAAAGCTGGTAGTACTTCTGACCCTACTAATTTTAGACCAATATCTATACTACCCACGCTTAGTAAAATATTTGAAAAAATTTTATTACTGCAATTACTTCAACATTTCAATTTAAACAATTTAATGTCTAATAAACAATTTGGTTTCACAAAGGGTCGCTCAACAACCGATGCTGGTGTTGAGTTAATAAATCATGTTTTTCAGGCTTGGGAGGAGTCCAAAGATGCTATTGGTGTCTTTTGTGACCTTTCCAAAGCCTTCGATTGCGTTTGTCATGATATATTGATCGCGAAACTTCGTCACTATGGAATAACAGATAATGCCATCGCTCTTTTGGAGTCGTACCTTAGTGGCCGCGTTCAGAGGGTTGATGTGCATGGCTCCAGATCGTGTGGATCTAACGTCACTATAGGCGTCCCGCAGGGCTCAATTCTAGGTCCATTTCTATTCCTAGTTTACATAAACGACCTACCTAGTCTTGTAAAACATGAAGTGGTGCTGTTTGCAGATGATACCTCCTTACTTTTTAAAGTAAAGAGACGACAAGATTCCTTTGACGATGTAAACAACGCCATTTCAGAGGTAGTGGATTGGTTTACTGTAAACAACCTGCTACTTAATGAAAATAAAACAAAATATGTTTATTTTACGTTATCGAATGTTAGTAGGCCGCTCGATTCTATTATTGTAAAAAATAAGGAATTGGACCTCACGGATACTGCTGTATTTTTGGGAATTACTTTGGACGCTAAGTTGCAATGGAGTCCTCATATTGATAAGTTGTCCAAAAGGCTCAGCTCAGCAGCATTCGCGGTCAAAAAAATTCGTTTAATAACCGATGTAGAAACCGCGCGATTAGTTTATTTTGCCTACTTCCACAGTCTAATGTCGTACGGCATCTTGCTGTGGGGTCATGCTGCAGATGTGAACAGCATTTTTGTTCTGCAAAAGCGGGCCATTCGGGCGATTTACAAATTGGGACCCAAGATGTCACTTAGAAATAAATTTAAAGAAATTAATATTTTAACTATGGCATCACAATATATCTTTGAAAACTTAATATATGTAAAAAAACATATAGGATTATTTGCAAAAAATAGCGATCGGCACATTGTTAATACCCGGAATAAAAATAAACTTGCTTTACAAGTCAGTCGATTACATAAGATTACTAAATCTTTTAAGGGGCAATGTATACGTTTTTACAATAAGATTCCCATTGACATTCAGAATTTGCCTTTCAACTGCTTTAAGAAAGTAGTTAAACAAAAACTTTACAAAAAAGGTTATTATAAAGTTAGTGATTATTTAGAAGATATGAATGCATGGGATTAACTGTCTGAGAACTGATATTAGGCAGCTAAATTACTCAATTGTATATCAATATTTTATGTTTATTTTTTATATTTTTTTTTTTTTTTTTTTAAAAGAACGTCTAGGGCCCTGTGCCGAGGTTTTTCTTGCAGCTTCTTTTCCCCGGCTATACAGGTTGTGAGAAGCTGCAGTAGTTTTAGGCGGATGAGACGTTCGTTATGTAAAAATTGACGATTCAAAGTGTAACTATGTTACCTACTGAATAAAGATATTTTTGAATTTGAATTTGAATTTGATACACTTTGAAACCATGTCACATTAACTTTTTTGACAAATTACACCGTAAGTCTCATTAAATGTCAAATATGATAGTGCGACAGGGTTCTGAAGTGGGTACATGATATTGCTCATGACTGTCATTATCATCATCAGCCCATTAACGTCCCCACTACTGGGGCACGGGCCTTCCACCGGCTGGCGGGCTGGTAATCCACCTACAACTCACACGATAGAAGAAGAAGACCAAACCAGGGCTCACAAAGTGATTATTGTAATATGTCCCCACCGGATTCGTACCCGGGACTTCCGGATCGTTAGCACAACGCGAGCGTGGCTCATAAATTAGTGACGATGAAAAGTTTGGAATTTGAATTAGAATCTGAACCGGAATCTGATTTGAATTTGAATTTGAATCTGAATCTGATTTTGAATTTGAATTTGAGTATAAATTTGAATTTAAATCCTCACAGAGCACGCCAGTCCGGAACTGCACGGTGAGCTTGTCCTCGTTGTACTTGTAGTCGTTAATGTAGTTGCTGGTCCACAGCTTACGGGGATCCTGCCACTGGCAGATGATCGGCGGCTCCGTCCACATCACCTCTTGAGGGAGTCTGCAAACCGACATTGTCATATTTCCCAACCTCAATAAATTAGCCAGACAAATTAGAAATAAAGAAGGAGATGAGAGACACAGAGAGGGGGTGGGGGGTGGCGGGGGGATAGATACATAGAGGGGGGGGGGGGGGGGGGTGGAAGAGAGAAAGAAAGAGTGAGAGGGCGTGAGAGAGGGGATAGGAGGTTGGGGGAAACACTTTAAGGCCTCAAACTGGATGACAGCGGCAGCGGCGCGGCGGCGATAGCGGCGCGGGGAGCGGCGCGGCGGCCGCTGTTCCGTTCTCGATGCCAGCAGGCAGATCGCGCGGTGTTGCGGCGATATAGAGTTGTGTCTCAAATGAACGCGATGATTTTTTTTTATTGCACCATCCCGCATCCAAGTTTTTGCAAATGTTTGTTTCCTTTTGGTGGTTGCCTGGAAGACATTGCTCTAGAGCAATAAGGCCGCCCAAATGGTACTGTTTTCATGTGTTATGTCTGATTGTTGAAATTTTAGTTCTGTGCAATAAAGTATATTTGATTTGATTTGATTTGATGTCGAAACGGCGACAACGCATTTTCGATTGTAGTTCTTTTGTTTCGTACGATTTATTATGGGCAAAAGAAGATCTGAATACCTATAATGAACAAAGGAAACAAAAAGGCGAGTTTCAAACGCAGAGACACCGCTCGACTAGAGCGCACCGCTCGTACCCCGCCGCGCCGCTGCCGTCGAGAACACTTCAATATAAATCTTAGCATTTGAACGCGCCGCTCCCGCACCGCCGCCGCCGCCGCGCCGTTGCCGCTGTCACCCAGTTTGAGGCCTAAAGGTTACAGTTCATGAGATAAACCCTGAACAGTCCCGGCTTCGAAAATTCACATCCACAAGAAGACAAGATTCTCCTTACTCGATATTGACGAGCGCCAGCTTCTCGTACTCCGCCTCAATCTTCTTCAGCTCGGCTTCTATCTCCTCAGGAGTGCGCTGCACGCCGGGGGAGGGTGGCGGGGGCGCGCGGTACTGGATCTTGTAGTCCATTGGCTTCAGCTGCTTTGGGAGCTCCACTGTTGACAAGAACATACTATTATTGCACCCGGACAATATTATATATATATTTATTTATTTAGTCCGGAAAACAAAGAGTTCCATTGGTGTTAGTAGCACTTAAAGTAGGTTAGTAAAATTAAACTAAACACAAAACAAATAGGATTCATAATGCGCCTATTGCCACGCGCACGAGATGCCACACAAGCGGACAGTCTGGACTGTGGGCGACCACCTGCAGGATGCTGCTGCCACTGGCGCGCACGCGCCTCAACAAGGACGCACATCGCTTGCGCATGATCGCCGGGAAACCGTCCACACGCTCATCCGCGAACATGCCTGAGGCACTGCAGTAGCGCGGCAGCCCCAGCAGCATCCTAAAGGCGTTATTATATTGGACCCGCAGGGCATTAAACGATTTTTGGGTATACTTGCACCAGAGGCTGGAGGCTGGAGGGGATGATTCAGACCATGAGCCTGTTGGCGGTGCCGCGCTCACGCACTAACCTGCTCGGGCAGGCGCCGCTCACACGCGCATTGCGCAATCTTAACACTGTAGCAGAGACAATTGACTTATTCTGCTGCTCTCTGAGTGAATTCGCAAAAGCCATCATGTTTGTGATATGTTATCAATGATATTATGTAATTTTGTTGTTGTAATAATGTTTAGTGTTTAAGATTGCTTCACTGTCGTATTGGGTGCATACCTGTAATGAGAGTTGTAAGATTGAATAAATAAATAAATAAAATAAATGATTCTGAGTAAATATCAAGTGGAATTTTCCACTGCAAAACTATAGAATTAAAAATAATTTAAAAAAACTAAAATAAAATCATGAATTTTGCGACGGAAAATTCCACTTGATTTACTCAATCATGGTCTGAATCATCGCCCTCAGTATTCGTTACGATATCACTAACACCCGTTATACAATGTCATGTAGTACATGTCTAAATTTCAAAATACATATCGACTTTCTTCTTCTTATCGTGTGGGTTGTGAGGAATACCAACCTCATCAAACCTGGTATTAGGGTTATTACTGAGCCGCCAAATGCCCCTAACATGGCTCATGTAACGACTACATACTTACATCAACAAGTAGTAACCGGGACCGACGGCTTAACGTGCCTTCCGAAGCACGGATCATAACCCTCAACTGTGCTAGTGAAAAAAAAAACTACACTTAAGACACACCCCGGGCACTTCATACAAACAACCTCGTTTCACACAGACACTACACATTGACGTCATCAACACGTGTTGATAACGTCAAAGTCCGGTACCGGTTTCGACCCGGAGCTCCCCGTTTGTAAAGCAAGCTGTTGTGCCACAGAGATCAAAAATCTCATGCTTACTGCCGTCTAACGCGTAAGTGGGAGCGAGACGCAGTCGCGTTCTCCCTTACTCCTTAGCAGCTGACAGCTACTTAAGACTAAAGTAAGACCCAGAGGGGTTGAGGTAGGCGCCCGATACGAATTGGTGCGGGGGGAGTGTTACCGTTCTATATGTAGTATTATTCTTTATTCGATGCATTGGCGAAGGTTAAAGTATCGACGTCATATTATTGTGACGTCACATACTTTTTTATTTAGCTTTGTTTTTATGTGTTTTTTGATTTTTTGTGTTTTTTGTGATGTGATTTCACCTGATTGTCCGAAAAAGTAAGATGATTCCGTGCTTCGGAGGGCACGTTAAGCCGTTGGTCCCGGCTGTTAGCCGTAAAAACACCTCCACCAACCCGCATTGGAGCAGCGTGGTGGAGTATACTCCGTACCCGTTGATTGAGGGGAGGCCTGTGCCCAGCAGTGGGACCTATATAGGCTGTTTATGTATGTATGTTTATAATGTAATTGAATTTATTGCGTCATCTGAACATTGGGTGACGTTTAATGGATGTCAATAGCCGACACAGCTTAAGTTGTAAATACAGTAGCATTATTTAAATCTTGAAAATATAGAATAATTTGCATTGCAATGACGAGGGAAAATGTAGATCGAGTTTTATGCCTACATGTGCTATGTCTCTGAGAGACAATGTGACAGATAATTTTATTTACGGCCAAGTAGGTAGTTAACGCTATTTGCGTCAAATCTACTATGAATTGGGTCGTGTATTAGGTTGAAGAGAAATAGTGAATTTCTGATTACTAAATAAAGACAGATCTAAAACTAACGAAAAACATTTTCTTTTTTCTATAACTTATTTATGAATTTTAATCAAGAAAAACGTAATAATAAGTCCGAAATTTCATCACGTTTTTCTATGAATTTTCAGTGTGTTTTTTCATACAATTTCTACCTCTATAGTAATTTCGTGTTTTGACGTTTAGTACAAAGTAACTAGCCTATTACCTCCAAAATACAAATGTATTCTTGGGCATGATGTATAGGAATTTTTTTTATTGTATAAGTAGGTAGGGTTTTTAGATAGGTAGAGGGGAGGCCTGTGCCCAGCAGTGGGACGTATCTAGGCTATTTATGTTTATGTATGTATATAAGTTTGGTACTTATACCTACCCCTTATAACGTAGCATAATTAGAGAGATAGGTCGTCTGTTCGCACTAAGCCTCCTGTCATTCCAGTATGTCATCGCCTTGTGAGGTACAAACAACACTTCGCATCGCGATAGACAACCTAGTTTCAATTGAGGTAAAAAATGTGGTCTCAATTTTTACCCGGATTGGAATTAATTGAAAGAAATCGAAGTTACGTTGAAGAAAATCACAAAGAATGTGATTTTTTAAAAAGGTGCTTATGAGGTTTTCCCTATAAGAGTGTCATTGTAATAGTAGAGTAGACAAAACATGTAAGTACGGTCTATTAGTTTTGCCGTAGATTGCATTTACTGGCTGGTAGAATGTACGAGGTGTTTGTAGGTAACCCCGAGTATGAAAATTCTAGATTGATCTCGAATCATTGTACTGTCTGTTTTCAAACTTATCGCAAAAATCCTTGTCTTTGACATTACATTAAACTGATTAGATATAACCTATAATCTATCCTTATCAATCCATTATCATGTATCGCTCTTTATTTTTGCCTATACCTATCAGTCAATAGATTCAACACACACACATTATTCATATTACCATAATTACATTTTGCGTGATAATATTTTTATAAAAAAGTAAATAAATAGGTACTTAATTATACCTATCTAAATAACTTCCTGTTTTGCTGTTTAATCTATGACCGGTTTCCATATTCAAAATTCGAAAGAATTGTGTGTTCAATATTCTGTGATTTCATTAGTATTGTTGTCTCTTTTTAGTATATTATTGTATGTTAACGAGTGACAAGGACAGTGAACCAATATGAAGTGTTTAGTGAAAATGTGTTTGTGATAATTTTGAGTGTGTGAACGAGTGAATTGAAACGTAAAAGCTATGAATAATAGCTATTATTTCAGTTTTACTGTTTGGATGCAAAATGATTAAAGGTTTAATGTGAGTATTAAGCTGCTTAATAAAAAATAAAAATAGGGTATTTCACTCAAAAAAGGGAAAGCTCACTGACTCACTCATCACGAAATCTTATAGGAGTCTCAAATATTGCATGGGGTTCCTTTTAAGACGTAGGTGCTCATTAAGACGGGATTTTCGGAAATTCAACCCCTAAGGGGATAAAAAGGGGTGGCAAAGTTTGTATGAAACTTCTATAGTTTTAATAATAGGGTTTCACGCCTTCTTTTTTTGGACGTGACTTATAGATTTGCCGCAGATGGCATTAACTACTTGGCCGGACAAATGGGAGGGCTGATTCTCACCCGGTATAAAATTTAAGACAACAAAAATTAGGACGTAGGTGCTCACTAAGACGGGATTCCGGGAAATTCAACCCCTAAGGGGATAAAAAGGGGTGGCAAAGTTTGTATGAAACTTCTATTGAAAGACGCTCTACTTGATAATAAAACACTGGAGAACTTCCAAGTTTTATTTCATCAAATCACACAGAAATCGGGCATAGGTTTCACTAGCCTAGTGGTCGTATCAGACTGAACCGTTCTGGGTCGGACACCTGCCTTTTATCAACTTGCCTCTTCCAGCTAGTCACCCTTCCTCACCAGTTACACTTAGTGTTGCCAATATTAATTACACTTTACCCGATGTTTGTGGGTAAAAATGATAGGGTAAGTAACTGCTATATACTTAGTTGGTATTATTGTTACACTATAGTTTTAATAGTAGAGTTTAACGCGATTAAAGTCGCGGATAACTAGTAAATTATAAAATGCTAATCTACATGTAGAAGCCAGTTTTAATGATCAAATTTCGATCTCGATTTTACATGGACAACTATCTCGCGAGATCTCGTCTAATTTTTCGGGATCAATCCCGAAACATAATTATGACGGGATCCCATTCGAGATTGACGGAATTGGGCGAATCTCCTTGAGTTATACTTTTTTGTTTTGATTATGCTGATTTCCAAAGAAAACTTAATTATTTAGTTAGTGTCCTCTTCTTCTATCGTGTGGTTTGTGATGTGAATTACCAACCCCATCAACCCTGGTTGATTTAATTAGTGATATTGAAGAATAAAGGTTTTTGCTTTCTTTCAAAAAAATATTTTGGTTTAATTACCTCACTATCACAAACAAGTAATTTTCATTTTCCATTTTTTTCCGAGAATTTCGGGATTTCGCAGGATTGATATTTCCAATCCCGCGGGATTTCGAATTTGCGATCTCGAGTCGGGATTCCATTCCCTAATCCCAATGCGATAGTGTAATACATAAAATCGTTTTTTACTGTTTATAACAGATTACTTAATAAGAAGTTTTTTTGTGAATTCACTTTTCTTACATACATACATACATAAACTCACGCCCGTAATCCCAAATGGGGTGGGCAGAGCCACAAGTAATCCAAGACAACTTGCAGCCACTGTTGATACGAAGTCCTAAGATGGATATGATGAACCTTATGGTGATAAGGGATCAGCCTATCGCCCATAACATTACACACACTTTCAACATTCAACATTTAACATTCACTTTTCTTGTGGCATAAAAAAAAATAATAAAGGGTGGAAGGATAAAGTGCTGTTGTACTTAAGAACACTTTATGTGTTTGACGTGACTCATTGTAGATTTGCCTCAAATGGCATTAAGGAGTGGAATTTTTTGCCGTCTTCTGTATTTCCGAATGCATATTACTTTGGTGCTTTCAAGGTCAGAGTGAACAGGCACCTTCTGGGCGAGCTCGATCCATCTCAGGCCTCATCTACGCCTTCGGGCAAGTCTGGGGCCAAGAGCAAACCCATCAAAGGTAAAAAAAAGTATCTACTTGGCCGGACAAATGTGGAGCACTGAGGGCTCTCCCCGATATATAATTTAAGACAACAGGCCTGAGGGTGCCCAGTTGATCGCCAACCTCGGCTCAGGGCGTCGTCTGAGGGGATAATATTTAAAAGAAACAATCGACCCTAGGGTCGATAGCGATAAGCGCTGATTGAGGGAAATCGTCGACCACGCCGGCGGTCGGTATCGGGCTCCTGAAGTGTTTGGTGTCGCGATCTGATTGGCCGCCTCTATGGCTAGAGTAATCGGGTCGTCGGGATCGTATATTACGTCCTTCGGACGCCGATACTTTTCAGTACCGTCCTATACTTAAAGGTTGCCTGGACAAGATTTCTACTTAGCAATAAGGCCGACTATTGTACTCTTTCTATTTCTCTTTTGTATTTTCCTGTTTGTGCTATAAAGTATTTGTTACGTTAAAATGTTATGTTACCGTCCCTAAGCGGGATGGAACACTTCAGTGATAAACAGTGATAATGAATGATGACTAGTTAAAAGTAGTTGAATACAGATACTTAGCGATAGTCTATAATCACTACATAGTATAAAACAAAGCCGCTTTTTCTGTCCCTATATCCCTCTCTCTTTATTTAAGAGCTGCGCTCTTGTCGGTGGAGTAATCGCCTTCATTACTCCATAGATAGGGCGTGTAGAACGGTGGTTGCCCCAATCGCCTTCCGTTCCGCAGTAGGTACACCGACCAATTTCTCAATCGGTGATGTTCTAGCTAGAGCCCCACCAGAATCCATTTCCTCGGCCTCCAACCAGTGCCGATACCGCTGCTGCTCGGCATCAGGGGTGCGCTTTTGAAGTAGCGGCGCCTACTCGCTACGTCACAAGATCGTCATATAGAACCTAAGTAGCATTTTATAGGTTAGCCCGTCCCAGTGAGCTACCCACTACGTTATGCTAATCCTGTCGCTGTTTGGTCGGGGACTGCTTATTTTTATATTCGCAGCTAGCCATCATATCTGATGGCCGTTCCACTATCCGCCACCCGTGGACCCCGTACATGGCCTACAGCTCAGCCTACTACCCTACAGCCGACTACATCTATATCCCTATGTACGCTTAAATCTTTAAAACTACGCAACTGATTTTGATGCGTTTTTTTTAATGGATAGAGTGATTCAAGAGGAAGGTTTATATGTATAATAACATCCATTAAATAGTGGAGAACTACTTTTATTTTTGAGGTTTTTAATGTGATGTCGTAAATAATTTCATTTTTTCCTCAGCATTGCACTCAAGCGAAGCCGGGCGGGTCGCTAGTAATAGATATAACGTACCTATTACGTTTCGTACACACATAGATATCTGCGTAATATATTTTATCTAGATAGGAACTATTCGAACAATATCTACAGTTTATCTTAAACAATGTTTTTATGACGTGACTTTACGTGATTGTAGATTTGCTGTAAACGGCATTGACTGCTTGGCCGGACAAATGGGGAGCGCCGAGAAATTTGAGACAGTAAGCATGACAGTGATCTGTTGGGCGCGAATCGTGTACTTACTGGGTTCATTTCGTCGTAGAAAAAGATCCCCCCCCTACCTCAAATCCAAAAAATCATCCCTTATGTTTAAACTCAACATTTATACCAAAAAAAGTCACCCCTATCGTAAAAATCATCTTCTACATTAAAACGCAATCAATTTGGAATAAAAATGCAACCCTTATGTTAAAAATAAACCCTTCCCCTTATTCCAAAAGCCATCCTTGTTATAAAAAAACATCCCCTACCTCAAATTTCAACCCCTATTCAACAAAATCACTCCTTTACCCAAATCATCCCCAATCTTAAATCTTAACCCTTATATCTATGGAAAAAGTCACCCCTGTTATAAAAATCCTTTTTTCTTATGACGTCACAGGTTTTCATACATATTCCATAGTAATTTTGTGTTTCGACGTTTAGTAACTTCCGGCCAAGTAGTTAATGCCATCTGCGGCAAATTTACAATAAGACACGTCAAAAAAAAAAAGTTTAGTAGAAAGTAACTGATTTGACTAGTTCGAAACTAGCCTATTCATGCATGGTCGCCGGTTTAGAGTACTTTTGACATGACCTTTCGTTAAAACAGACAGAGAGAGAGAGAGAGAGAGAGAGAGAGAGAGAGAGAGAGAGAGTTATTCAGTATGTACTTACTTTTAATTTTTTATTTAGTTATTCTTTCTTTTTCAGACTAACATGCTGTCTAATTCTGATACCACAGAGAGGACTATCAAAAGACAAAGATGTAAGTGCACCAGCACTTGTTAAAAGTGCACTAAATGATGCACTTTCGATATATGCTGTAGAAACAATCTCCACTGAAGATATAAAACATTCCAATGAAGACTTAGAAGATCCTATTGAAGAGACCAAAGAGCTAATATTCTCCAAAGATGAGATTCTAAAGCCCAAATTTTCTCAAACGTCTAGATTCTTCCAATTACAAAAATCTGATGAAAAGTTAAAAGATGAAGAACTATCTAAAGAATCGGAAGCCAATAAGACACAGTCTATAGAAAATAATAATTCTGAAATACTGACGGCATTTGATAACGAACTTCAAAAAGCTGTTAATTCTGCTAAAAAACAATTTACCAATAAAGAATTAATATATTTAAATGAAGAAACTCCATTACCTAGAAGTACAAAGTCTAAAACTCCTAAAGATGTGGCAAACTCTAATCCCAGTTCGAAGGTTAGAGATTCTAAAGATGGTGTGGGAAAACCTCGACACCAGAAAGAGAAGCAAGAAAACTTTGACACCAAACCCAAGACTCCTCCAAAGCCTGGTAAAAGTCCGAAAACTGATCATAACACTTCCCAAAGCCCTGGTAAGGGTCCAGAAAATGATCCCAAAAGTAAAAATCCTCCCGATTCGTCCAGAACAATGTACAGAGGACCAAATCCGTACAGTGCAGGGGACAATCTAACTCCTGACAAAATAGTGACGGCACATTACGACCCGGGCAACAGAAATCATTGTCTGACAGGCTACATGACCAATGTGCAGAACTGGGTTGATGAGTATGGAAACCTTTCCCCTAATATAGGTATGTATACAGCTTCAGTGGTCTAGTGGTCAGAGCGTTGGGCTCACAATCTGGAGGTCTGGATTCCCGATGGGGACATTGTGGAAATCAGTTCGTGAGACTGTCCTCATTTCATTCCTCAAAACGTGCACAACATAAGTCCAATTATAAATAACACTGTCTCAATAATCAGTGTTATAACTGCACAGTACTCTGCAAAAACTCATCTAGGTCATAGGAGCACAAAAAAATAAATATTTTTTGATTTTGCTAAAAAAAAATTGTGTCAGATAATGTCTTTATATGCTCTGGCAAGTTGGCAAGTTATATCCTTTGTTTGGTAAGGGCATTGCAAGCTTGAATCACCTGATTGTTCGAAAAAGTAACATGATTCCTTCGGAAGGCTTCCTAAGCCGTTGGTCACGGGCTACTAGCCCAAACGCCTCCACCAACCCGCAGTGGAGCAGCGTCGAGTATGCTCCATACCCCCTCCGATTGATTGAGGGGAGGCCTGTGCCTAATGAGTTTCCAGGGTACGTTCCTCAAAAATAACATAGATGCCGCTGGCCAAACTATTTTCTCATTACTTACTCAGTTACTTACATAATTATTCAAAAACATAATGGGATGGCAGAAGCATATACGTATATACAAAAATTCCAGCTATAAATAATTGTTGCTTGATACTCGGATCAGATTATGTATAGAATTATATTGCTACCTATATTGTTTCTCTTTATTTTGATCAGAATAATAAGCGGTGGAAGATGTGTTGTGCCTGGGTGTAATAAGGGTCATCATTTACAGCCAAAAACAAAGATAAAAGATGCATTATGTCTGTTATTCATGAAATCCACCACCACCACCGATCCACCGTCGACCTTTTCTTCTCCTCGTGGAAGAACGAAGTCAAGAGCAAACCCATCCTAATAAAAAAAAAGAAGGTTAAACGAAGGATTTTTTACAGCGCAATCTATATTGTTTTTGGGGAACGCAGCTACCAAAGTCCGTCTTTATTTATTCTTGAAATTATTAATCTTTGCTTCCAGAATCGAGGTACTTTGTGGACCTTTCAAGTAGTCGAGACCCGGTTCCCCTGCTGCAGCAGGAGATAGACCACTTTAAGAATACCAACGTTACGAACGCAATACGATACATTAGTCTGGCCAATTGTAATCTTAAACGAGTACCCACCGTAAGTATATGGCGCTTACATACAATGAGGGTCTTTCCTGACTCTCTCTCTCTCTCTTCTTTATTTAAGAGCTGCGCTCTTGTCGGTGGAGTAATCGCCATTCCTCTCTTCTTACCGCCAAATCCTTCACCTCCTGATACGACACGACATGCACCATCTCTTTTATTTGTTTCATAAATGTTCTCCTAGGTCTACCCTTCCTCTCTTCCCTTCATTTTTTCCTTCTATGATGTTTGTTATAAATTAATCGTATCATATCAGGTGGCCAATCATATTTCTTTTCCATTTTCATTACTCCATAGATAGGGCGTGTAGAACGGTGGTTGCCCCAATCGCCTTCTGTTCCGCAGCACACCGACCAATTTCTCAATCGGTGATTTTCTAGCTAGAGCCCTACCAGAATCCATTTACTCGGCCTCCAACCAATGATACCGCTGCTGCCCGGCATCAGGGGTGCGCTTTTGAAGTAGCGGCGCCTACTCGCTACGTCACAAGATCGTCATAGAACCTAAGCAGCATTTTATAGGTTAGCCCGTCCCAGTGAGCTACCCACTATGTTGTGCTAATCCTGTCGCTGTTTGGTCGGGGACTGCTTATTTTTACAACAAAGACTACCCCCAAAAATAAGTACGTTAACATTACGTGAGCCGTGCTTCGGAAGTCACGTCAAGCTCGTTCAGCAAGTCAAGAGAGAGGTCTACGTGATCCAGTAGTTTGAGCGTTGAGCTCACAATCCGCCCAAAAAACATTTTGTGAACCCTAGTTTGGTTAGCACATTACAGGCTGATCACCTGATTGTCCGAAAGTAAGGTGGTCCGTGGTTCGGAAGGCACGTTAAGACATTGGTCCCGGTTACCACTTACTGATGTAAGTTAGTAGTCGTTACATGAGCTATGTGAGGGGCCTTTGGCGGCTCAATAGTAACTCTGATATCAGGGCGGATGGGGTTGGTAATCCATCTCACAACCCACACGATAGAAGAAGATGGTTAAGTACTTACCCACACCTCACCTCATTTTTTTCACTTTCTGTTCAGCCATATCACTGCCTATAATGTCAAAATGCCTAATGCTTTCATATTGAATGCCTTCAGCCATTTGCATAGCTGGTTACCAAAAATAAACTTTGCTTTTTTCTTTTTTGAGTTGTTTGTTATAATAAGTTAAATTAGTTATTAAGTAGAAAAAGAAAATATTTTTCATTTGTTTTAGATCTGAATAAAAACAGATCTAAAGGTGACAAAAACGTATTTTTACTATTTAACTTATTTATAAATTTTAATAAAGAAAAATGTAATAATAAGTCCGACATTTTGTCACGTTTTTCTACGACGTCACAGGTTGCTTTTTCATACAATTTCCCTAGTGATTTCGTGTTTTGACGTTTAGTAAAAAGTAACTGATTTGACTAGTTGGAAACTAGCCTATTACACATTGTTTTAAGTTTACGCGGTTATTATCATAATTAAAGCACATAATAACGGGTTCTTACTTAAATGGGGATATGAGACTCCCGATATTTCGACACTGTTGCAAGTGCCATGATCGCGGGATGACTGATGAGATTGCAACAGTGTCGAAATATCGGGAGTCTCATATCCCCATTTAAACGCGGTAAGAACCCGTTATTATGTGCTTTAATTATTACACATTGTTTTAAGTTTACGCGGTTAACACCGGGAGTCTCATATCCCTTTTTTAAACGCGGTAAGAACCCGTTATTGTGTGTTTTAATTGGCCTATTACAACTTTCCAGATGTTCGCCGTGGAGGACAGTATCGGCCGCGCGCTCCACTCTACGGTGGAGTACCTTACGTTTTATGGGAACGAATTCAGCGACATTAGCACGGCTGGCGAGCAGTTCGGCGAGTACTTTAACGCTACCAGTGCTCACGAGATGCTCGACATGGCTGTCATGAGGCCCGGTATGGACTTAACATCATCTCCCGTCTTTTCAGGGTCCGCTTACCTAACCTGACGATTTGACAGGACCGGTTTTCGCAGAAGCGACTGCCTGTCTGACCTTCCAAAAATGCATACAATGTGGGTTTCTCTCACGATGTTTTCCTTCACCGCTGGGCACGTGATAATCATTTATGATCCAAACATGAATTCGAAAACAATTTCGACACACCTGCCTGTGCTGGGATTCAAACCTGCGACCTCAAAGTGAGAGGCAAACGTTTTACCAACTGGGCTACCACGGCTCCCCCGGTTATGGACTTAATACATCACTAATTTAAGAGCCACGCTCTTGTCGGTGTAGCGGTGTAGTCTATAATTATCGTTTTGAGCTCATATTTAATCAATACCTACATCATAATTACTATCTTTCCTTCTGATAAAACTGTTAAAACTATTAGTGATATTTTTTCAACGACTATGACTAATATTACTTTGATAAACGCTGACTTTTGTTCTTTTTTTATCACTCCAGCCACCTCACCGTGGACCGCTGGTTTCCAACATGTCAAATTTTCAAAACTCAAAGAACTCGATTTACGCAACTGCCGCATCCAGCAACTGAACGACAACATATTCAGGAGCATGCCATATCTAGAAGCTTTATATTTGGGTGAAAATGACATTGTTTTCATAAGTGCCAACGCGTTTGCCGGATTGGAAAGTCTGATGCATTTAGATTTGAGCAGAAACTGCGCTAAAGAGGACAAAGTGATTGTCTTCGAGCACGAAAGAGTGCTTAGTAATCTTGGGAATTTAACATCCTTGGATTTATCAATGAGCATTATTGAACAAAGAGGCGTCATGCAGTTTAAAATACTTGGGAAAAACTTAGAAAGGCTCTCACTATGTCACACAAGAATATCGCAACTCCCACCTCATATATTCAACGGTACAGCTATAAAGTATCTCGACTTATCAGGGAATGATGGTATTCTATCAGGGCCTAATACTTTATCCGGCTTGGAAAGCACATTAGAAGTCTTATACGCCAAAGGAGTCGGGCTGAAAAATTTCGACACATTCTATAGGTTTCGCAACTTACAATTATTGAACATAGAAAGTAATGAACTCAATCAGGTGGGTCGAACAGTAATAAGATCTTTGAGAAACCTAAAGATTTTAAACTTGAGCAAGAACAGACTCACGACGTGGTTCCAACCGATATTTGGACAAACGAAACTGCAATTCTTATCCGTGACAGAGAATAACATTAATTTGATATCGGAACAGATGCTGATGGATATCCAGAACATATCCTTTGTGGGATTCTCTGGGAACTTCATAGTATGCAATTGCCATTCCAGAGAGCTTTACGAATTGGCTTATCGTAATCAGAACAAGACTGTGCCTTCATTTGAGAGCTTAATACAAGAGCCGCACGGTCGTTTTTCATTCCAGAGTGGGTTTGAAGACTTCTACAGTATAGTCTCTGCAAGAAGGTACATTAGTAAAAGATGCCAAAATGAAACTCAAGATTCTTGCTCTGAGCCTGAGGATTTAGAATCTGATGGAAGCTTCCAGTTTTTCGATTACGACTCAAATGGTTACAAATGCTTGATGGTGGCTGAAGCCAAATCAGTTTCTGTATCAGAGGTGGACACTTGTCTTCAGACGAGGAGTGAGGATTGGATAGAGGCGATAGAAGACGGGTGGAACAAACTGTTGCTGCTGTTGTTGGTACCAGGGGGACTCCTCTTGGTGCTCATAATGCTGTACATCTACAGAAGGAACCTGTGGTACTTCTGTATCACTATGAGAAATACTGCCACGTTGAGTTTGATTAACAATGGGACTGTGGTTGATGGTAAGTTTTTATTACTTACTGAAGGACTTCCCAGGCTACGTTCTACGTTGACATTTGGATCAGATTATGTATAGAATTATATTGCTACCGATATTGCTTCTCTTTATTTTAATCAGAATAATAATGGCTGGAAGATGTGTTGTGCCCGGGTGTATCGACAAGGGTCACGGAGGCTGTCAATGGAAACAAACTCGCCTCCTTATATAATGTGGGTTGTGAGGTGGATGACTAACCTCAACAAGCCTCAGGGTTACTATTGAGCCGCCAAAGGCCCCTGACATGACTCAAGTAACGACTACGTACTTACATCAGTAAGTAGTAACCGGGACCAACGGCTTAAAGTGTCTTCCGAAACACGGATCATTTTACTTCTGGACAATCAGGTGATCAGCCTGCAATGTCCTAACCAAACTAGGAACAACAAAGTGATTAGTCCCCACCGGGATTCGACCCGGGACCTCCGGATCGTGAGCAGAACGCTCAACCACTGGCCATGGAGGCCGTTAGCTCGCCTCTTGGGACTTTAGTTAGTATTTACCTGCTATTCATGTATTATGGAGAGAGTTGGTCCCAGTATGCTGCCCTGAGGTACGCCTAAGTTTATTACTCTTCTCTTTAACACTTGCAAGGACAGAACGTCTAATGACGTTCCGATCCCAAGGTGTCATATTACTATTATGAACCATCAATGACCCATGATCTCTGTCCGTGAAAGGGTTAACGTAGCTGGCGACGAGTATCTATGACAACTCTTCGGGGCTGCAGGCGTGATGTCTTGTAATGTTATGTTTTATGATTATTCCCAGAATGTACGATCTTCAACTACGACGTCTTCGTCTCCTACTGCAACGAGGACCGCAACTGGGTGTTGGATCACCTTCTCCCCCACGTGGAGAAGGATTGCAACATCAGTGTTTGCCTGCACGAAAGAGACTTTCAGGTAACCACTGACGTAGGTCTGCCAGCCATTTTTCCCCAAATCCCCTGGTAGTTTCTACGGTAGACGGTACTAAAAAGTATCGGCACCCGAAGGACATAATATACGATCCCGACGACCCGACTACTCTAGCCATAGAGGCGGCCAATCAGCTCGCACACATATCACAAAAATCACTTTGTGATCCCTAGTTTGGTCAGGACATCACAGGCTGATCACATGATTGTCTGAAAAGTAAGATGATCCGTACTTCAGAGGGCTTGTTAAGCTGTTGGTCATAACCGGTACTACTTATAGATGTAAGTAAGTAGTCGTTACATGAGCCATGTCATGGGCCTTTGACGGCTCAATAGTAACCCTGACACCACTATCCACACGATAGAAGAAGAATATCCAAATATGTAGCTCAATAGTATTTTTTTTTCAGGTGGGTCTTTCGATTCTGGAGAACATAGTGTCGTGCATGGACCGCTCCCGGGCCATCATGCTGGTCATCTCCCAGCGGTTCCTACTCAGCCAGTGGTGCCAGTTTGAGATGCATCTGGCTCAGCACAGGTATATTCTTTGCCTTTTTATTAGCCTTCTGACTTTGCATCACAGTGCCGGTTCCAATTGGTTCCAACACCGGCTTGAACTTGGAGGTGGAACCACCGATTTCGACTTTTGAATCCACATAATATCTCCTTAGCATTATCCAGTTTTTCACAGGGTCCGCTTACCTAACCTGAAGATTTGCCATGTCCGGTTTTTTATAGAAACGACTGCCTGTCTGGCCTTCCAACCCTAATAAACAATATATAATGAGAGAGAGAGAGAGAGATGTTTGAAGAACTAAAATTCAATTGTATATCTTTTCAGACTCCTAGAAACTCGCCGAGAAGACCTGATCCTGGTGCTCCTAGAAGAAATACCACGCCGGCTGCGACCAACGACTCTTCACTACCTGATGCTGACCAAGACCTACATAGTCTGGCCGAGGAATGAGAGCGAGTACCCTGTCTTCTGGAGGCGCCTGATGAGGAGTCTCGTCGCCCAGCGATTGAAGACCCCTGACAACGTCTCTTTGGTTTAAAAGCACTAAAGTTACACTAACTTAGTTGTGAAACGCGATATTGACTTAAAACACAGCGAGACGCATACAGCCAACATGACACTGTTGGATCGTCGATCCCTAGTCACACTACCAACTTGTGGCTAGCGGGGTACTATTTTCAGTTCTACGAATAAATAATAAGTTCGGTATCCAGAAAACATCCTTTGGCGGCAAATGTTAAAATTGTTAAAGTTGTTTAAATTGTTACTATAATTATTTCGAAAACTCCGATTCCGCTCAAGCCTTTAAAGACCCTGCTGGCGGGGTCAGCGATTTTCCTTTAGCCCTGTACGCTATTGGCGATTATTCATTTTCATTGTAGGTAGGCCATTTTAGGGCAATTTTGTGTTGTATGACTGATTGTATTTTTTTTTTATTTTAATAAATGATTAAGTGTATTGTGTTTTTAATTATTTCCCTCTTAGATATAGAAGCATGAAAGTAGGGTTAATGCCGTAGAAATGCCATTTTTTTTGACGTGACTTATTGTAGATTTGCCGCAGATGGCATTAACTACTTGGCCGGACAAATAGGGAGCGCTGAAGGCTCTCACCCGGTACAACGTTTAAGACAACAGGCCTGAGGGTGCCCAGTTGGGCGCGACGCTCGGCTCAGGGCGTCTGAGAGGAAAAATATTTGCAAGAATTAATCGACCCTAGCGGGTCGATAGCGATAAGCGCTGATTGAGGGAAATCGCGATCACGCCGGCGGGGTCGGTATCGGGGTAGAAATGCCATTTGATACTATGGAATTTGTATGAAAAAGCAACGTGCGACGTCATAGAAAAACGTGACAGAATGTCGCATTTATTATTACTTACGCAAATGCGCAAATTTAAAACTTATTTATTTAGTTTTAAAAAGAAGAAAGAATACGTTTTTTCGTCATATTTACATCTATCTGTCTTTATTTAGTAATCAGAATTGCATAACTTATCTTTGACCTGGGAAACTACCCAATAGGCTACTTTACAGTGTGCGTTACCCCAGCAAGAAAGTATCTCCTAGAGTTATATGAGTAGAACGTATAGTTGGTGCCTTATCTGCTGTAAATGTGCCCCACATAAAAAATGTGTGCCCCCTGTCGTTTCGAAAAAAAATCGAAAAAACGATTCTTGCTGGGGTAACGTTTTTCTAGCAGGAAAATTCTAAACGAATGATCGGAGAGAGAAAAACTGTGCATGGCCAGATAGCTTATATGTGTGCCAAAATGTGCCCCCAAAAATAAAATCTGTGCCCCTTCAGATTTTCGAGATATTGCATTTCCTGCTGGAGTAACGTTTTGATGAATAGTATATCTCTAAAACCATTGCATGTGCCCCTGTAGAATAAACATACGCGAGTAGCTCTTAATGTGTGCCCCTTTGTGCCCCAATTAGATTTTAGAAAATATTTATAGTTTTCAAGTTATCGCGGTTTTATGAAAACCCGAAAAAACATCGCAGCGCCTAAATGAGACAAGGCATAACTTCGCTGAAAACTGTATTCGGTCTTTCTTGACGCTAATAATAACCATACAAAGTTTCAAAAATGTTCATGCATGCGTTTTTGAATAATCTTGCTAAAAGTAAAAACGATGGTGTCATAACTTTGACGGCAAAATACAAGGAACTGGCACAATCCCAGATGTGTAGGTGTAAACCAAAATCTTGTGCCTTTAGTCAAAAATATATGGTGAAAATATTGAGCTTCAAATGTTACGCATTAAGTAAATATAAACAAAAAACCAAAATATGTAAACAACGGCTGGTTATCCGACCAAATTTGAATGACTACTAAAAAGCGACGGATTCATACATATCGATGACCTTCTTTACTTTACTCACTAACCGGTTCACACGTGTTGTGCCTGAGTGCACTGAAGTAGAAAAGTAATAACTAATAAAATAAAGTTTTTATTGGATTATATTTTAATAGCTGTTTCTATGACCTTACACATGATTAAGTACATTTATAAGAGCCATTTTCAAATAAAATGTACATGTGACTAACATGCTCAAAATCGTGACCAAACTGTTTTGTGACATACCTGTATTTTTATACTAATGTAAATAATAATTTCCACATCAACAAGCTGTTTCATTTATATAGTCACAAGGTGCATTTAATATATTTTTTAATTAGCCCTCAAAACTTTTGAACGCGACTGTAAGGACAACAGCTTAGGTATAATACGTCCAATAAAGAAGGTCCTCGTTAAGTATGAATCCGTCGCTTTTTAGTAGTCATTCAGATTTGGTCGGATAACCAGCCGTTGTTTACATATTTTGGTTTTTTGTTTATATTTACTTAATGCGTAACATTTGAAGCTCAATATTTTCACCATATATTTTTGACTAAAGGCACAAGATTTTGGTTTACACCTACACATCTGGGATTGTGCCAGTTCCTTGTATTTTGCCGTCAAAGTTATGACACCATCGTTTTTACTTTTAGCAAGATTATTCAAAAACGCATGCATGAACATTTTTGAAACTTTGTATGGTTATTATTAGCGTCAAGAAAGACCGAATACAGTTTTCAGCGAAGTTATGCCTTGTCTCATTTAGGCGCTGCGATGTTTTTTCGGGTTTTCATAAAACCGCGATAACTTGAAAACTATAAATATTTTCTAAAATCTAATTGGGGCACAAAGGGGCACACATTAAGAGCTACTCGCGTATGTTTATTCTACAGGGGCACATGCAATGGTTTTAGAGATATACTATTCATCAAAACGTTACTCCAGCAGGAAATGCAATATCTCGAAAATCTGAAGGGGCACAGATTTTATTTTTGGGGGCACATTTTGGCACACATATAAGCTATCTGGCCATGCACAGTTTTTCTCTCTCCGATCATTCGTTTAGAATTTTCCTGCTAGAAAAACGTTACCCCAGCAAGAATCGTTTTTTCGATTTTTTTTCGAAACGACAGGGGGCACACATTTTTTATGTGGGGCACATTTACAGCAGATAAGGCACCAACTATACGTTCCACTCATATAACTCTAGGAGATACTTTCTTGCTGGGGTAACGCACACTACTTTACAACCTAGTCAAATGAGATACTCTTTACGAAACGTCAAAACGAAAGTTTTCTTTAGAGTTTGTATGGAAATACTGTCCTGTGACGTCATCGATAGAAGCGGTCAAACGTCGTACTCATTGTTACTTAATTCATAAAGAAAATTCGAAAATAAGTCGAAAAGTAAAATGAGATTGATTTTTGGTCATGTTACACTGGCTTCTATTTCTAGATCAGCGTTTTATAATTTATCTTTGATAAATTAATTTATCTTCGTATTTGACGGGGGTCAAATTGAACCCTAACCCTGAAACCCTATTGGCCGGAGTTATATCCGTGAAAGTGTTAAGCAGGATTTTAGATATGATTTGGTTTAAAACTCATGTGAAGCTTTATGTAAAAAAGCTTAAGTATCATAATTTTATGTAATATAATAATTACAATGAAGCTTATAAAAGCTTATTATAAGATTAATGATTAATTACCTAAATGATAAAAATGTCTGGTATTGAATGTGTTCGTCTAGTTATTAAATAACTTGTAATGCATACCCTCATTGATTTAAAAGATGTGTTGCTGTTGCAGTTTCTTGTCATTTCTTCTCCTCAGCCATAACACCATGCGAAATGACGTCAATTCAAAAATGTTACATTGACCTTCAACAAGTTTATCCATTTCTGTACTCACACGTGGTAATGAAGAGTTCAAAGTTCATCCGTTTGGGCTGCGGCGGGGTGAGTAGCAGGTCCAGGTTCAAGACACCACCGCATATCCTACAAAAAATAAACATAACATAACATAACATAAGTAAGGAGGAGGAGCTCGGTGGCGCAGCGGTTAACGCGCTCGGTCTGCGATTGTTGAAGTTAAGCAACTTTCGCAGAGGCCGGTCATAGGATGGGTGACCACAAAAAAAAAGTTTTCATCTCGAGCTCCTCCGTGCTTCGGAAGGCACGTTAAGCCGTTGGTCCCGGCTGCATTAGCAGTCGTTAATAATTACCAATCCGCACTGGGCCCGCGTGGTGGTTTAAGGCCCGATCTCCCTATCCATCCATAGGGAAGGCCCGTGCCCCAGCAGTAGGGACGTTAATGGGCTGATGATGATGATGATGAAACATAAGTAAACAAAGAGATAATTTAAACCACCACACAAACACACACACACACACACCATACAAGGGAGTGCAACTCTCTGCCGTCTTCTGTATTTCCGAATGCATATAACCCGGGTGCTTTCAAGGCCAGAGTGAACAGGCACCTTCTGGGCGAGCTCGCTCCATCTTAGGCCTCGTCAATGCCTTCGGGCAAGTCCTTGGCCCCAGCCAAGAGCAAACCCATCAGAAGTAAAAAAAAAACCATCACCATACCAACACATTTTTTTGTACCTATTTAATAATTTCGCATGGACAGGAGGAGGACCCGGTGGTGTAGTGGTTAACACGCTCGTCCCGGCTTGACAAGAGCTGCGGGTTCAAATCCCGTCCGAGTCAGATTTTTTTAGATATAAATTTACTCTTTGTGAGTTTCCCTAAGCACGGGTTAGTGCTATAAAAACAAAAATTATACATAAACAGCCTATACAGGGTGTTAGTGACATCGTAACAAAAGAACAGCAGGGTTGATGAGGTTGGTAATCCGCCACACAACCCACACGATAGAAGACAAGGTTGGTAAGAATGAGATGTTTGTATGGACTATTCGGTGTGTACCCAGGTGAAGTCACGTCGATTCGCTATAAGTACAGAGTGTTAGTGACATCGTAACAAAAACTTTGAAGGATAATTCAGACCATGATTCTGAGTTAATCAAATGGAATTTTCCGTCGCAAAAGTGTGGAACGGAAAATAATTGAAAAAAAAAAAACACTAAATTTTTTAACAATTTTCCGACAAGAAATTCTACTAGATATTAACTCAGAATCATGGTTTCAATCATCCCCCTCAATATTAGTTACGGTGTCACTGACACCCATACGTACGGCTACCTGTATGCACTTGTACGGGATGGAAGTGACATTGTAACGAATACTGAGGGGGATGATTCAGCTCATTATTCTGAATCAATAGCAAGTGGAATTTTCCATCCCAAATGTATAGGATTGAAAATAATTAAAAAACAAACAAAAAATTTATCATGATTTTTGCGAATTGAGGTACTTAGATGTAAAATCAGAGGGCATAAGTTCAGTCACTGAGCCCATTATGAAGAAATTTAATTAATAATTTAAAAATAATAATAATAAATGTACTTACTTAAATTAATTAATTTATAATAATAATTAAAATTTATTTATATTTTTGTTAATTTAATTTAAATTAGTCATAATTATAAATTTTATGTTTTTTTAGGTGTTTTTGGTCTATTAGGTACAGGAACGACATGTAACCAGGAGGTCTTAAGTGCAACCAGTTAACTTATTACTTTGCAAGAAACTGATTGGACTTTTGCACCTTATCGTAAATGTATTCATCGCAAGATGAACTAGTACTCACACCTCACCGATCTTTTGGTGAACCGTATCGCCGTCTATAATCTATATTGGTCGAGCCATCTGTGTTTGTGAAAATTATAAATAAATATTTCTTCTTATTGACCAAATTGGAGATGTCCTTAGAAAAGATTTAGTACGATCTACTCTGAACCGGCGTGCGTGTATGAAGCGATTGATGAATGTGGAGGAAGCAAGAGAAGTGTGTCAGGATCGAAGCAAATGGAATTATATAGTCTCTGCTTACCACGGTGGGAAATAGGCGTGAGTTTATGTATATTATGTATTTCTACTTACCTATATTTTCTTAAATTAATTTCTCCGGTCCTGGTCCTGGTGTTGCAAGACCTTAAATACTTCTTAAACAGCTTTTCTGCAAGAAACATCATCATCAACTTAGCATTATCCCGTATTTCACAGGGTCCGCTTACCTAACCTGAAGATTTAACAGGTCCGGTTTTTTACACCTTCCTGTCTGACCTTCCAACCCGCGAAGGGAAGATCAGTCCAACACAGGTTAGGTCACCTCCGAAAATGCATTTCTCTAGAATGTCGGTTTCCTCACGATGTTTTCCTTCACCGCTGAGCACGTGACAATCGTGGTAATAAAAACAAATACCACAATCATTGGTTTAGTTAAGGCCTGTGCTGGATTCGAACCTGCGATCTCAGAGTGAGAGGCAAGAGTTCTACCAACTGGGCTACCACGGATCCAGCTTTTGTGCAAGAAACATAGAGATAAATCATTCTGGTACTGTTCAGGAGGCAGGAGCGGCAGTCGAGATAGCGGCAAAGGCGAAACACACTAAGTATGCGAACTTGTCAGCGAATTGGGTCGTGTACTAGTTACGATCCCGACGACCCGATTACTCTAGCCATAGATAGGCAGCCAATCAGCTCGCGACAACAAACACTTCAGGACCCCGATACCGACCGACGACAGACGACGCCCTGAGCCGAGGTTCGCGCCCAACTGGGCACCCTCAGGCCTGTTGTCTTAAACGTTGTACCGGGTGAGAGCCCTCAGCGCTCCCCACTTGTCTGGCTAAGTAGTTAATGCCATCTGCGGCTACAATAAGTCACGTTGAAGAAAAGCTAACAGTTAAGACACTTACCGTTCTGCAGCCCCACATACACCCTGGGGTCCGGAAGGTCCGGTGGCTCAGCTAGCTGTAAACCTTCCAACTCTTCTTTCTCCTTGTCCAGTTTTGCATATCTGTAAACATAACATGACATGACTCCAGGACCCCGACGTCCCGGGTTAAAATCCCGGTGGAGATATACCACAAAGATCATTTTGTGATCCCTAGTTTGGTTAGGACAATACAGGCTGATCACCTGATTGTCTAAAGTGAGGTGATCCGTGCGTCGGAAGGCACGTTAAACCGTTGGTTCCGGTTACTACTTACTGATGTAAGTGCGTAGGTTGCATGAGTCATGTCAGGGGCCTTTGGCAGCTCAATAATAAACCCCGAAACTTGGACACTGACACAGAAAGACTGGGAGAGACTCGAAACTTTGAAATGTGGTGTTGGAGGAGGATGGAAAGAAGAAGTTGAACTGAAAGGGTTACTTACTAATGAGGAAGTGCTAGTGAGAGTAAGGGATGGGAGACAAATAAATTGAGAGTTATTGAGGACAGAAGAGGCAAGTTATTTAGACTGGACTAAGACACGACGAATTTATTAAAAACATCATAGAAGGGAAGCTTCAAGGAAAGAGAGGAAGGGGAAGACCAAGAGGTGATGCCTATAGCACAGGCTTGAGTCTATTTTAGGCATCAGCTGAAATGATTATTTTGTAACTTGCTTCTTACTCATTTTGTAACTTTAAAATTGTTGTTAAATGGCTTTGTATGGAAATAAATTTTTATTATGGAACAGATTAAAGAGAAGGTGAACGTCATGTCTTATAAGGATGTCAAAGAATTGGTCTTTGATGGACAAGAATGGAGAACGCTACACCGACAAGAGATGCACTCACATGTTGCTCTTGATGAGGTTCTCCAGCTCCCGGATCCTCTCCCTGATACTCTTGTAGAAGGCACTCCTCACGACGTCCTGTTCTTTTTTTACTTTGTACACCTCCACGTGTTCTTTCACGTTGAACACGAAGAGATCTGCAACAAAATTGTTCAGTGATTAGTTGTTTAACAGCCTGTGGTTGGAGCGTTAGGCTCACGATCTGGAGGTCCATGTTTGATTCCCGACGGGGACTTAGTCGAAGTCGGATCATCTTCATCATCATCAGCCGTACGACGCCCACTGCTGGGCATAGGCCTCCCCCAAGGATCTCCACGACGATCGGTCCTGCGCTGCCCGCATCCAGCGGCTTCCCGCGACCTTCACCAGATCGTCGGTCCACCTTGTAGCGGGCCTACCCACTGAGCGTCGTCCGACACGCGGCCGCCACTCCAGAACCCTTCCGCCCCAGCGGCTATCGGTTCTCCTCGCCATGTGTCCTGCCCACTGCCACTTCAGCTTTGCAATTCTCCGAGCTATGTCGGTGACTTTAGTTCTCCTGCGGATCTCCTCATTTCTGATTCGATCAAGCAGGGAAATACCAAGCATAGCTCTCTCCATCACCTTAGTTTCGGACAATCTGATGATCACGAAGACCTGATGATCACAAAATGATGATCAGAAGCACGGATCTTCTTACTTTCGGACAATCTGGTGACTAGCCTGTAATGTCCTAACCAAACTAGGGATCACGAGGTGATTGATGTGATTTGTCCCCATCGGGATTCACCGGGACCTCCGGTCCGTGAGACCAACGCTCAACCACTGGACCACATCCGATGGGGACATATCACAAAAATCACTTTGTGATCCCTAGTTTAGTTAGGACATTACAGGTTGACACCTGATTGTCCGAAAGTAAGATGATCCGTCCTTCGGAAGGCACGTTAAGCCGTTGGTCCCGGTTACTACTTACTGATGTAAGTAAGTAAATAGTCGTTACATGGACCATGTCAGGGGCCTTTGGCGGCTCAATAGTAATCCTGACACCAGGGTTGATGAGGTTGGTGATCCACCTCACAATTTACACGATAGAAGAAATCATCAGAATGGGAATTTTCAAAATGCCGTTTACGTATTTTCGCCTACAACGTGATGATATGCTGCATCTCATTCTCACCTTCAAACCGATTAGGCATGTCATTGATCAGGGGATAACTCCTGGAGCTCTCGCTGAGCAGGTCTATCAGCGAACGGGATGCGCGTACGCAGACGCAGGATCCGTCTATGATCTTCGGCAGCGTCACTGTCACTTGGATACCGGGGAATTCCAGTTCTACTGGCTCTCTGGAAAAAAAAAGAACTTGTATAAGTCCTTAGCGTACATACATACATAAACTCACGCCTATTTCCGACCGGGGTAAGCAGAGACTATGGAATTCCATTTGCTTCGATCCTGACACTGAGAGGGATGATTCAGACCATGATTCTGAGTTGTTATCAAGTGGAATTTCCTGTCGCAAAAGTATGGATAGGAAAATAATTAAAAAAACAAACAAAAAAAATCATGAATTTTTGACAGGAAATTCCACTTGATATCAACTCAGAATCATGGTCTGAATCGTCCCACTCAATATTCGTTACGGTGTCACTAACACCCATACCTACTTGTATGGCTACCGTATGTACTTGTACGGGGTGTAAGTGACATCGTAACGAATACTGAGAGGGATGATTCAGCTGATTATTCTGAGTTAATATCAAGTGGAATTTTCCATCGCAAAAGTATAGAATTGAAAATAATTAAAAAAAATACATGATTTTTGCGACGGAAAAATCCACTTGATATCGACTCAGAATCATGCTCTGAATCATCCCTCAAAGTTTTCGTTACAATGTCACTAACACCCTGTATATCTATGTAAATTTAATAAGTAAGATTCCTGTTGTCATTCTAAATTGACCTTTGAACAGTTTTAAGACAGTAATTAAACATAAACTTTGTACTAAAGGTTATTATAAGATAAGTAATTATCTACAAGATATGAATGCATGGGATTAACTGTCTGGGAACTGATATTAGGCAGCCAAATTACTCAATTGTACATACATACATAAACTCACGCCCGTAATCCCTAATGGGGTGGGCAGAGCCACAAGTAATCAAAGACAACTTGCAGCCACTGTTGATACGAATTCCAAAGATGGATATGATGAACCTTATGGTGATAAGGGATCAGCCTATCGCCCATAACATTAGTCCATCATGTTAGAGGACACAATCCCTCTGTCGGTTTTTACGACATGCCCGGGAAGAGAAGCAGCTGAACGTGTTCTATGTTTTTTATATGCTCCCAGAACAGCATAGAAGCAAATCAATTGTCAATTGTCTATCTATTTTATTTTATTTTATTTATATTTAAGTATATATTTTATGCTAGTAAGTAGTTATTTGCTTTTTGTAAGTATTTATTTTATACTACTCAGATGTTGCACCGTCCCGCGCCCAATTATGATAAATGTTTCTTTTTTATATAGAATAGAATAGAATAGAATAGAAATTGTTTATTATAAAAGGACGCCACACACAAAGACAAGACAATAACACCACTTATTTTTTTTTACAAAACAATTACAAAAAGCATAGAAGGATGTTCATTACAATGATCATAAGGTGGTGGTGGACGTCCTGAGATAAAAGGGCCTCACTCAGCACAAGTCGCGGCGTGAACCACGACGCTGGTATTATGTGGACCCTGTTGGGCGACGCACGAACGTCGTGTTCCATAAATATACGTTAATATTCGTACATAGATTAAATATTACCAAATTACTTAAAATAGAATGTAGGTGTACATATAATATGTATATTTTATATATTTATCACAATAACGTATAAGTACATAAATATATCAGTGGTTGCCTGGAAAAAATGCTGCTTAGCAATAAGGCCGCGAGATTGTACTGTATCTTTTGTATTAAAACTTGTTTTGTATGTTGTGTGCAATAAAGTATATTTGTATTCTATTGTAAATTGTGTAACAATATTTTATGTTTTAAAAAGAAATAAAAGTTTATAGGGCCCTGTGCCGAGGTTTTTCTTGCAGCTTCTTTCCCCCGGCTATACAGGTTGTGAGAAGCTGCAGTAGTTTTAGGCGGATGAGACGTTCGTTATGTAAAAATTGGCGATTCAAAGTGTAACTATGTTACCTGCTGAATGAAGATATTTTTGAAAATGATACGTACCTTTCGGGGGGTATAGGCGGAGGCTTCCTGGTTGGCATGCGCACTGCTAGCCACAGGTTCAGCTTGAGGCCCTTGAAGGTCCGCTCATAGGTGCACAGTTTAATGGACGGCCACTTCAACTTCTTCTCTATGTTCCTCAGCACGGCGTATGACGCAAACTCTATCGCGACCGCTAGTTGTTCTCTGAGTTGCAGACGTACCTACAAAGTGTACGTCAAATCAAATATTTTCTTATTCTGATAAAAAAAAAAAATAATCAAAAAAAAAAAGACAAATCAAATCAAATAATTTATTGCACAAATATGGTATTTTGGGCACCGCAACGACCTACGAATAGTAGTGGTCAGCATTACGGGCCACTGCCCACAACAAACATCTATTTAATTTAGGGATAACGGTCAGCCCACTTTGTAGAGGCTGTCTGGATGCAGAAGAAACTGCCCATGTAACCCTGGAATGCACGGGAGTGTCAGCACAACGGGTAGAAATCCTCAAAGGGATGGGGTCGATCCGCGAAGCCTGTGAAAACCCCAGGAGGCTTCTGAGCTTCTGGAAGGAGATAGGTTGGCTTACGTAGTCAACAATAGCACTCATAATGGGCCATCTTAGAGTCTAAATGCGGAAAACAGAGCCCACTAACTAACTAACTATGGTATTTTAGGTTGTAAAATTTTTTTATTTAAGTAGGTTCAGCATATTTGGCCATGACATAGGCATGCAAAATTAGTATTAACAAGTCAAAAAAAGAAATTTGTAAAATTAAAATAACAAAAACACAATGCCAAGAAAAATAAATAATAAAAAAGTACCTAAATAGTTACATGACAAAAAATATGGTTATATCATGTTCACGTCAAAAGTTATCAAAAATCAATAAAATAAATTTATAAAATTCTTTCTGGTATTCATTCGTTGACAGTTTCTGAATGTCAAAAGGTACACACACATAAACTCACGCCTATTTCCCATCGGGGTAAGCAGGTACTATAGAATTCCATTTGCTTCGATCCTGACACTCTTCTCTTGCTTCCTCCACATTCATCAATCGCTTCATACACGCACGCCGGTTCAGAGTAGATCGTACTAAATCTAAAAGGTAATTTGTTGCACGCACATTAAAACATACAACCAAGATTAAATTTTTGTGCCCGCGGCGTTTCATCGGAAACTAGTCTGTGAAAATTGTCTATCAAAAGTAGTCTGTGTTGGAAGTAGCTGAATGTGTTCTATGACTCCAGGAGCCTATTTTAAACCTACAATTGTAAATTACAACGACAATTTGATGTACATTACGTAGCTAATATGAAACTGCAAAATATTCGTGATCACTAACTCCGCAATGTACATCAAATTGTCATTGTAATTTACAAATTTTATTGTAAGTTTTATTAAACAGGCCCCAGGGCTACGTGGAACTCACCTCATTATAATTTTGAGCCTGTTGTGGCGTATACTGTCTGGAATTAGCCACAAATTCTTCCAGCATTTCCAGCATCTATAAATAAATTAAGAAATCAGTCTGTGTGTCTAAACAGTACCTAACGCCCTCCTTGGTCTAGTGGTTGAGCGTTGGGCTAACGATCCGCAGGTCCTGGGTTCGATTCCCGGTGGGGACATATCACAAAAATCACTTTGTGGTCCCTAGTTTGATTAGGACATTACAGGCTGATCACCTGATTGTCCAAAAGTAAGATGATCCGTGCTTCAAAGCACGTTAAGCCGTTGGCCTCGGTTACTACTTACTGATGTAAGTAAGTAAGTAGTCGTTACATGAGCCATGTCAGGGGCCTTTGGCGGATCAATAGTAACCCTGACACCAGAGTTGATGAGGTTGGTACTCCACCTCATAACCCATACAATAGAAGAACTGTATTACCTCATCATCATCATCATCACCAGTCCATTAACATCCCCACTGCTGGGGCACGGGCCTTCCCTATAGATGGATAGGGCGATCGGGCCTTAAACCACCACGCGGGCCCAGTGCGGGTTGGACAGTATTACCTAATACTATTTAAGGAGCTTGGTGGCGCAGCGGTTACCGCGCTTGGTCTGCGATTGTTGAAGTTAAGCAACTTTCGCAAAGGCCGGTCATAGGATGGGTGACCACAAAAAAAAATGTTTTCATCTCGAGCTCCTCCGTGCTTCGGCACGTTAAGCCGTTGGTCCCGGCTGCATTAGTAGTCGTTAATAACCGTCAATTCCTTCCATCCATAGGGAAGGCCCGTGCCCCAGCAGTGGGGACGTTAATGGGCTGATGATGATGATGATGAACTATTTAATAAAAAAATATACAAAACACTAAGAAAATCTTTTTTTTTTATCTTCCTAGTGTTATCGTTTGACAGGTCCGGTTTTATACAGAAGCAACTGTCTGTCCGACCTTCCAACCTGCGGAGGGAAAACCAGCCCAATACAGGTTAGGTCGCTATTAGGTTTGGCATGTAAAATTCCTAATGGCTGTGAGGGCTGGTTATCTGAAGCTAAGGCTGTGATGAAAACGTCCAGAGAATTGCAAAACTCACTGAATTTAAGTAAAATTCGTACAAAAATATGTTTACATTACAGTAGTTAAATGGATAGCAAGAACGGAAGAGAAGAGACAAAATGTTGTCACAGTAATGAAAATAATATATTATAAATGTTGGGGTTGCCAACAGTCACATACCTCCGAAAATGCATTTCTCACGATGTTTTCTTTCACCGCTGAGCAAGTGAATAATCATTTATGATCCAAACATGTATTCGGAAACAAATTGGACTAAAATGCGACCTCAAAGTGAGAGGTTAGCGTTCTACCAACTGGGCTACCCGATTACTCTAGCCATAGAGGCAGCCAATCAGCTCGCGACACCAAACACTTCAGGACCCCGATACCGACCCCGCCGGCGTGGTCGACGATTTCCCTTAATCTGCGCTTATCGCTATCGACCCACTAGGGTCGATTAATTCTTTCAAATATTTTTCCTCTCAGGCGACATCCTGAGCCGAGGTTCGCGCCCAACTGGGCAGGTCCTGGGCAACAGGCCGGTTGTCTTAAACGTTGTACCGGGTGAGAGCCTTCAGCGCTCTCCATTTGTCCGGCCAAGTAGTTAATGCCATTTGCGGCAAATCTACAATAAGTCACGTCAAAAAAAAACTGGGTTGCGGACTTGGATAAGGTAACTCACTGGTAGGGCCTCAATGCACCTCTTTTCCAACTCGTCATCATCATAAATCGCTTTCTCCTTCCAAAGATGAAGGTACGTCGCCATTTGTGTCACCACCCTGGGGTCTGGGAGCCCATCGCAGCGGAGATACTGGGCCCACTGGAAAAAAATATATCAGATTATTAGTGACACAGTGGTCAAGTGGTTTGAGCGTTCGGCTCACAAACCCGGGTTCAAATCCAAGGGACATATCACGAAAATCACTTTGTGATCCCTAGTTATAGGATATAGGACATAAAACGAAAACTTTGTGGGATGTTTCAGACAATGATTCTGGATTGATATCAAGTGGAGTTTCCTGTTTGAAAATTTATGAAAATGTAAATGTCTTAAATGTCGTTATGTACTTAAATATCGGAAAAAAACATTGCAAAGAATTTGATAAGATAAGTAAGTAAATAAAAAAAAACTAAGAAGAATAAGAAAAGAAAAAAGAACACTTAAGAAGAAGAATAACACGTAAGAATACTTACTTCTGCTTTTATCTGCTTTTTGTTTTCGTATTCCAGCTTTTGTCTCTCCTGTCCTGAAAGAATAATATCAATCACTAATGTAAAGTATACTTAACAAAAATCACAGCGAGTTATTTATTATAATCGTAAATGGATAGGCGAAATTAAGTAATCACATAACATAACATAAACAGCCTATATATACGTTCCATGCTGGGCACAGGCCTCACCTCAATCAACCGGAGGGGGTATGGAGCATACTCCACCACGCTACTCCACTGCGGGTTGGTGGAGCTGTTTTTACGGCTAATAGCCGGGGCCAACAGCTTATCGTGCCCTCCGAAGCACTGAATCATCTTACTTTTTCGGACAATCAGGTGATTCAAGCCTGAAAAGTCCTTAACAAACAAAGGACAGTTTCACAAAGTGATTTCGACTTTGTCCCCATCGGGAATCTAACCCGGACCTCCAGATCGTGAGCCTGACGCTCTAACCACTAGACCACGGAGGCTGTTAAATTCAGCAATCACCAAAATTAATTTCGAGAAAATGTTGTTTAAAGGTTTTTTAGGCGGATAAGACGTCCGTTATGTAAAAAATGACGATTCAAAATGTACATTATGTTACCTATTGAATAAAGATATTTTTGAATTTGAATTTGAACTATTGTGTGGGACGAGCCGTGGTAGCCCGGTTGGTAAAACGTTTGCCTCTCACTTTGAGGTTGCAGGTTCGAAATCAGGACAGGCCTAAACCAATGATCGTCGAATTTGTTTTCGAATTCATGTTTGGATCGTAAATGATAATCACGTGTTCAGCGGTAAAGGAAAACATCGTGAAAAACCCACATTCTCGAGAAGTGAGTTTTAGAGGTATGTGACTTAACCTATATTGGGCTGGCTTTCCCTTCGCGGGTTGGCAGTCGCTTCTGTAAAGACCTGGACCTGTCAAACCTTCAGTTCAGGTAGGCGGACCCTGTGAAATCAGCAAACGCTAGGGAGATGGTGAGATTATGTTATGCCGCTTAAAAATGGAAATTTGTCACTCACTGGCCATCAGGTTACAGGTCTTCTGCAGCAGGTCCCTTCTGACCTCCTGTTCCTCATTGTCTCTGGCCATCAGTTCAGCTCGTTCGCGCGCCAGGGCTGCTCGCTTCTCTTTCGCACCCGCTATCTTAGCTTGCCTGTGGGAAAGAGACAGTATTGTGGGATGATCTAACAACTCAGGGCGTAGACAAAGCAAATGTTCTTATTTACCAATAACCCGTCTACGTTAAATGAACATCTTGCGTCAAGAACGACGTGGAAGTTTTTCACAGGGTCCGCTAACTTAACCCAAAGATTTAACAGGTTTTCTACACAAGCGATTGCCTGTCTGACCTTCTAACCCGCGAAGGGAAAACCAGCTCAATACAGGTTAGGTCACATACCTCCGAAAATGAATTTTTCGGGAATGTGGGTTTCCTCACGATGTTTTCCTTCACCGCTGAGCACGTGATAATAATTTACGATCCAAACATGAATTCGAAAACAAATTCGACGATCATTGGTTTAGGCTGTGCTGGATTCGAACCTGTGACCTCAAAGTGAGAGGCAAACGTTCTACCAACTGGGCTACCGCGGCTCGTCCCACACAATAGTTCAAATTCAAAAATATCTCTATTCAGTAGGTAACATAGTGAATTGTCACTCTAGCCATAGAGGTTGCCAATCAGCTCGCGACGCCAAACACTTTAGGACCCCGATACCGACCCCGCCGGCGTGGTGGTCGATTAATTCATTCATATATTTTTTCCTCTCTGCCCTGAGCCGAGGGTCGCGCCCAACTGGTCACTTTCAGGTCAGTTATCTTAAATTTTGTACCAGGTGAGAGCCTTCAACGCTCCCCATTTGTCTGGCCAAGTAGTTAATGCCATCTGCGGCAAATCTACAATAAGTCACGTTACAAAAATAAATGAATCGTCACTTTTTACATAACGAACGTGTCATTCACCTAAAACTACTGCAGCTTCTCACAACCTGTTACCTGTTGTGTGTAAGTACCTTTTATATAAATAAATAAAATCTTTAAAGAAATATAGACGCAAGTACACTAACATCTCTTTCTCCCTCTCCTGCTGCATGATCTCGGCTCGGGCCGCCATCATGGCGTCCCGTTCCTTCTTTGTCATCATCATCCTGCACTATGTTTTTTTAACACTTTTTATTCTTGCACTTTTGTCCTTTTTACTTCACTTTACACTTAAATATTGGCACCAATTTCTGCCGACACATCCTAATTTTGTTATATATAATAGAACACACATAAATTTTTACGTAGACACAAATCTAAAACAACACTCTAAATTTTTTACATTGACCGGTAACCCGACTGAATTAAGTTGACAGCACACGGACACCGGTTGCATAACAGCGAGATGCTTTTATAGTTCGCCCGAGTAATTCATTCATTTTAAAATTAACAGTGGTCAAACTCCCGTCTCTGTCCTTTCCGGTGGATAAGAAAATGACGGGTAAGTATAACTTAAAATAAAATTAGGAGGTGTCTGCAGGAATCAAGGTTATGAAAACTCTTTGAGTGTAGTTTATTTCTTAGACTTATTGTCTTCATTGTTTGATACCATCTACCATTACCAGTCTAGGATAGGATAGGATAGAGTAGAATAGGATAGGAACTAACTTCTCAGCTTCCACCTCTTGTCTCCACTGTTCGATACGAGCCACCATCCACGCGTCCTGTTCCTTCTTGTTCATCTTCTTCCATCCTTTGGGCTGATACCAAGCATTACAATAAGGGTTAAGGGTTGTAAGGATTATGGGAGACCAGATAAGTAAAGAATGATTATTAGAAAAGAAATAGGTAAAAAAATAATACATATAGACACCTTCTGGGCGAGCGAGCTCCATCTTAGGCCTCGTCAATGCCTTCGGGCAAGTCTGGCCGAGCAAACCCATCAAAGGTAAAAAAAATAAACGCAAATAAAATGCCTGGAAATAGGATAGGGTAGGGTAGAGTAGTCGACCGTTCTTCTTTTTATTATTTTTTCAGATATGTTAGACACCACATATTTTTAAAATTAACACAAAACCACAGACTATTTAAAATATAACCTACACTAAACGGGGGGGTTAAAAAGGCAGCACCGAAGCAGTTCATCTAAAAAAGCAATACTGCTATTCGACATTTGCATATATAAAAGTAAGCGCGCATTGCCCAAGCCAACCATTGCCCAATGGCTCAAATTAGCTTCCAAACGTTTTTTCGATTCTGCCCTGGTAGTTGCGGCTTCCGAATACATCCCGCTTAGGGACGGTACTGAAAAGTATCGGCGTCCGAAGGACGTAATATACGATCCCGACGACCCGATTACTCTAGCCATAGAGGCAGCCAATCAGCTCGCGACACCAAACACTTCAGGACCCCGATACCGACCCCGCCGGCGTGGTCGACGATTTCCCTCATTCAGCGCTTATCGCTATCGACCCACTAGGGTCGATTAATTCTTTCAAATATTTTTCCTCTCAGACGACGCCCTGAGCCGAGGTTCGCGCCCCACTGGGCACCCTCAGGCCTGTTGTCTTAAACGTTGTACCGGGTGAGAGCCTTCAGCGCTCCCCATTTGTCCGGCCAAGTAGTTAATGCCATCTGCGGCAAATCTACAATAACAAATGTTAAACAGCAATATTACTGTTTTAGATGAATTGCTTTGACGTGGCTTTTTGAACCTTCCAGTATTGTTTTATTTTCTACAGGTCGACTGTAAACTTGTAACCGTTTTACCAGAACACACAAGACTGTCAGTGGGTTTAAACAAAGGAGTAAAAGTTACGTGTTTTCTTGTTAGGGTTGCCAGTTGAAGTTTCGGATATTTTTACGGATACAATGGTGCAACCGCACCTCTTAATTTTATTTTAAGTTGTAAGTACCTGTCATCGTCACCAGCCCATTAACGTCCCCACTGCTGGGGCACGGGCCTTCCCTATGGATGGATAGGGAGATCGGGCCTTAAACCACCACGCGGGCCCAGTGCGGATTGATGGTTATTAACGACTGCTAATGCAGCCGGGACCAACGGCTTAACGTGCCTTCCGAAGCACGGAGGAGCTCGAGATGAGAACTTTTTTTTTGTGGTCACCCATCCTATGACCGGCCTTTGCGAAAGTTGCTTAACTTCAACAATCGCAGACCGAGCGCGTTTACCGCTGCGCCACCGAGCTCCTCAGGTACCTGTCATTGGTGCTCATTCCCGTACACCATCTAATTTTATTTTAAGTTATACCTGTCATTTTTTTTTCTGTCGTCAAGGGACGGATAATCCTTTTTTTGACGTGATTTATTGTAGATTTGCCTCAGTTGGCATTAACTACTTGGCCGGGCAAATGAGGAGCGCTGAAGGCTCTCACCCGGTACAACTTTTAAGACAACAGGCCTGAGGCCTGAGGGATTAAGACGTCTATCTAAGACTACGCCGAGATATTTGACTTGCTCCTCCCAGATCAGTAATCGACAGGCTAAAAATTTATGGAACACACGTCATAATTATATTCAAAAACAACTTTATGCAGTAGGTAACATACATACTTACACTCACATACACACTTTGAATCGTCATTTTTTACATAACGAACGTCTCATCCGCCTAAAACTATTGCAACTTCTCACAACCTTTATATCCGGGGAAAAGAAGCCACAAGACATACCTTGGCACAGTGTCCTAGACGTTATTTTAAAAATAAACATACTTAAAATATTATTATACAATTTAGTGATTTGGCTGCCAAATAGCGTCAAAAATCTTAAACATTGAAATTTTAACGTTGGCGTATAAACCGTTAGAATTAAGTTGACAGCACACGTTTGCATATTTAATTCGTCCGGGTTATTGTTTCATTCAATCATTCGTACATACATACATATACATTATATACATAAAATTACACCTATTTCACACCGGGGTAAGCAGATACTATATAATTCCATTTGCTTCGATCCTGACACACAAAAAAAAAATTATCAATCAAATTAATAATTATTATTTATAATTATTTCCCTCGCGGAGAGTCCCTGGCTTTGACTCCAAACGAAAAATCTGGACCCGACTGAACCGGTGTAGGACCAACCATGGAAAGTCAAATCATCACCTACATAAATGGGGCTTAAAGGAGTCGCCATACTGTGAATGTGGTCATCCGGATCAAACCATATCTCACATAGTGAACGAGTGTCCTCTGCATCGGTTCCCAGGTAGTATAGCCGAGCTGCATTGTGTGACGGATGCCGCAGAGACTTGTTTAGGGAAGCTTAAGCTAGATATATGATCCACGCAGGATATTTTATTTTTGTCTGCCATACGCAATAATAATAATAATTATTATTATTTAATCATTCATGAGTGAATAAAAATAATAGCTTTCAATCATGCCTCTTAAACTCTTTTTTATACGGATATTTAAAGATTATTTCGTCAATTTTAGTTTTTTGGATATTTTTTATGTCGCATCCCTATTTTTTATGGTTGTAACTGGAAACATTTTATTCACAAGTTTATGACATGTCGTGTGAGGGGAAAACTGCGATTAAGTATACGGTATCGATGTCATTCAAAAACACGAAATGGGTGTTAGCTTGGTATGAGAAGACCAGGACTACAGTAATTATTACCTTTCGCTTCTATGCTGTCCTGGGAGCAAATAAAAAACTTAGAAAACGTTCAGCTGCTTGTCTTCCCGGGCATGTCGTAAAAACCGACAGAGGGATTGTGTCCTCTAACACGATCGACATGACGAGAATCATGAGGATGATGGTCATGTGTGTTATGTTGTGTTGTGTGTTGTTGTTGTTGTGTTAATGTTATGTTGTGTGTGTTGTTGTGTTTTTGTGTTAGTTGCCACCCGATACGACACGATTCATTTATGACAAACATCATAGAAGGAAAAATTTAAGGGAAGAGAGGAAGGGGTAGACCTAGGAGAACATTTATGAAACAAATAAAAGAGAAGGTGCAGGTCGTGTCGTATCAGGAGGGGAATGATTTGGCGGGAAGAAGAGAGGAATGGCGATTACTCCACCGACAAGAGCGCAGCTCTTAAATAGAGAGAGAGAGAGTTGTTGTGTTGTGTGTGTATTGTTGTTGTGTGTTGTGTTGTGTTTGTGTTGTTGTGGCTGATCCCTTATCACCATAAGATTCATCATAGGCAGCGTACGACATTGTATCAACAGTGGCTGCAAGTTTGATTACTTGTGGCTCTGCCCACCCCATTAGGGATTACGCGCGTGAGTTTATGTATGTATGTATGTACCTTTTCAAACTCCGGTATCTCCTCCTCCACCACTTTCCCCTTCCCCTTCTTTCCTTTCCCCTTTGCTGGCTTTTCCTTCTTCTTTTTCTCTTTGGCTTCTTCTTCTACCTTCTGCTCCTCTGTGGAAAAATAATAAGTATCAATATTTACAATTTCATTTGCAGGTTCTTCGGATGGCACGTTAAGCCGTTGGGCCCGGTTACTACTTACTGCTGGATTAGCATGAGCGCGCGACTCTTTCTCGCCTCGACATACGTCACCCGTCACTCTCTCACAGTACTACACAGAGAGAGACAGACGATCTCTGTCGCGGCGAGAAATGCTTACGGTGCTAAGCCCGTTGATGTAAGTTGGTAGTCGTTACATGAGCCATGTCAGGGGCCTATGGCGGCTCAATAGTAACCCTGACACCAGGGTTGATGAGGTCATCCACCTCATAGCCCACACGATTGAACCGACCGATTTTACGACATACCGTACGTATCTTCTATAATAAATACCTGCTTAAAAAAAACAAAAAAATGTTCGTTCTTTGACTTACCCGTTGCAGTTTTTTTTTATAAAAAAGGCCTTGACCCACAGACGGACAGACAAAGTGATCCTATAAAGGTTTTTCCTTTTGAATTTCGGAACCCTAAAAGCGCTGATTTTTTTTTAAGATCAAAATGTCGTCATTAACCTGCTGGCAACGATTCCTCAGACCATTGGAACATTTCACTGCTGGACTTCTTTATTTTTTCTTCCTGCAAAGAAAATTGCCCACCCCAAAAGGGGTAAAGGCGCGATGTTATGGAAAGTCTAATAATAATAACTACTTTAGCAATATTTTATTTATTGTATTTAACAAATATAATAATTGCAAAAAAATAATAGGTTACCTCTACTTTCTTCTTTTTTTTCTTTTTCTTGGGCTCTGAAAACGAAAAAGGTTCTTACTAATACATCGAAAAACATTTATATTTCATTGGTTAAGGAACTCACGAATAAGAGTATTAGTAAAAAAAAAATATTTTTTATCTTTTGAAGATTTTAGCTACTTTTTCACCCCCTCCCTCCTCTAAACTAACCCTCCCAATTCAATATATACACTCTTTCATACCCTTCCTTTATCAACTTTAAAACCACACGAAATGACACACACACAAAATCACAGGACACAAAATCAATATAACGCCTGTCATTACTACACGAGCAATTTGTAAGCAGGACGTATGTTATTACTTTTGCTGATATTTCGTCACAGGCGCTTAGTTGCTTAGTGACGAGATATTGATGAAACTGGGTGTCAAATGTGGGTGATGACCTGTATTTATGAAAGAGTAGAGTTTATAACCCAGTTAAAAGTTTGAATAATCAATAAGGTTAAACAGGGCTGTTTTAAATGGACGATTAGTTACTAACATTTCGTAAAATCACTGACTGATGGAATAAAATAGCAATTATTTTCCACTTCTGAATACAAGGAGACATTTTTGTACTTTAATTTTGAAATCGAAAGAAATCTTCAAACAAATATCTTCTCCTTTTCTTCTGTATAGAATTTTCTAGTTCTCCAAATGGGTCGTGTACTGGGTTCGAGATAAGTTATGAAATTCTGATTACTACTTAAATAAAGACTGGTCCAAAACTAACGAAAAACATTTTCTTTTTTCTATTTAACTTATTTAAGATTTTAATCAAGAAGAAAGTAATAACAAGTCAGATATGATGGACGGGCAGAAGGAAAAGCCAGGGGGGTTAAAATGGCCACAGCGAAGCATCTAAGAAAGGAATATTGCAATTTGACATTTGCGCATACAAAAGTAAGCTCGCAATGCAAACAAATGTCAAATAGCAATATTGCTTTCTTAGATGAATTGCTTCGATGTGGCCATTTTAACCCCTCCGTATGTGCAGAGTTTGTACTCTGCTATAGGCTGTTTGTGTGTCCTACCTTCAACCACATTCAGCGCTTATCGCTATCGACCCACTAGGGTCGATTAATTCTTTCAAATATTTTTCCTCTCAGACGACGCCCTGAGCCGAGGTTCGCGCCCAACTGGGCACCCTCAGGCCTGTTGTCTTAAACGTTGTACCGGGTGAGAGCCTTCAGCGCTCCCCATTTGTCCGGCCAAGTAGTTAATGCCATCTGCGGCAAATCTACAATAAGTAAAAAATTACAAAAAAAAAAAAAACTACCTTCAACCACAGGTGGTGGTGGCAGACTCTCGAATGAGGCGCTCGTATAGCTCGTATCAGTATACTGGACTTCCTCCTTCTCTTCTTCAGGCTCCATCGCCTCCTCGATGACCGGGGCCACTGCAGGAAGTATCAAATTCATCATCATCCCGTTTTTCACAGGGTCCGCTAACCTAACCCGATTTGACAAGTCCGGTTTTTTACAGAAGAGATTGCCTGTCTGAACTTCCAACCTCTGACGGGAAAACCAGCCCAATACAGGTTAGGTCACACTCCGAAAAAGCATTTCTCGGGAATGTGGGTTTCCTCACGATGTTTTCCTTCACCGCTGACCACGTGATAATAATTTATAATCCAAACATGAACTCGAAAACAAATTCGACAATCATTGGTTTAGGCCTGTGCTGGAACTGGCGAGGAGTGGAGTAGGTGTATACAGGGTGTTAGTGACATCGTAACGAATACTGAGGGGGATCATCCTGTCGTGTGGATCATCCTTCAAAGTTTTCGTTACGATGTCACTAACACCCTGTATATAGGCCGTGATGCTACGTCTACGTCTATTATAGATATTGCATAGCAGCGAAATGTTCATAATTACCTGGTTCTTCATCCTGAAACAAAAGAAAATACATTACTTAAGTGAGTATCGTAAACATACAAAATATAAACAGCCTATATACGTCCCACTGCTTAGCACAGGCGTCCCCTCGATCATGCGTAAGGGCATACTCCACCACGCTGCTCGTAGGGAAGGTGTTTTAAAGGCTTAACGTGCCCTCCGAAGCACGGAATCATCTTACTTTTACGACAATCAGGTTATGAGTCTATTGTAAATATTTCCTTTTATTGTGGTGCAATAAAGTATATTTGTATTGTATTGTATTCTTGTAATAATAGCAATTTTTACATGAAAATGTCTTCTAATAGGGTACGTATCATAATGCATAAATTTAAAATCTTTATTCAAACTTAGAAATTTAGAATTATGTCAAATAACTTTATATATTTTGATGCATTATATATTTTGATTTCCGATACTTTAACTTTATATATTCCAACCATATTATGTATTTTGAAATTATATATTATGATACGTACCCCTTCTAATACAGGGCTTGTAAGTTTTGATAAACAGGGCACAAGTTGGTGAGGTCCCTTGACCTTACAACTTTTTATTTTATTTTTTAAAGAACGTCTAGGGCCCTATGCCGAGGTTTTTCTTGCAGCTTCTTTTCCCCGGCTATACAGGTTGTGAGAAGCTGCAGTAGTTTTAGGCGGATGAGACGTTCGTTATGTAAAAATTGACGATTTAAAGTGTAACTATGTTACCTACTGAATAAAGATATTTTTGAATTTGAATTTGAACTACCTAATGATGATTATGAGTAAGCAAAGTACCTTCTTTTTTTTATCCTTTTTCGCCATGACACACGATAAAAGTTTGTTTCAAAAAACAGAAATTGATTCAAAAACACAAACGGATTTATAGGAAAAACAATTCAAAATAAATGTCAATTCAAAAATAGTGTAAATACGGCTAACTTTTGATGACAGATTATGTCAAAATATAAAATGACAATGTCACGCGTTACATCTGTTGACATAATGATGGATAATTGAATTTGGAATTTCATTGTAATGGAATTTCGGCGTATTGCCGTTGGGTCGTGGCCTCCGTGGTCCGTGTGGTGTTTGAGCGTTGTGCTCACGATCTGGAGGTCCTGGGTTCGAATCCCGGTGGGGACAAATCACAAAATTGACAGTGACATCGAAAATTTTAGTGACATCGTAACGAAACCTTTGAGGGATGATTCAGACCATGATTCTGAGTTGATATCAAGTGGAAATTTCCGTTGCAAAAGCATGAAACGGAAACTAATTAAGAAAAACTCTAAAATTTTCATGAATTTTCCGACAGGAAATTCCACTTGATATCAACTCAGAATCATGGTCTGAATCATCCCTCTCACTATTCGTTACGGTGTCGCTAACACCCATACCTACTTGTATGCCTACCGTATGTAAGTATTTGTAATTCGCAAAATTCGTGATATTTTTTAGTTTTTTTAATTATTTTCAATTTTATACTTTTGCGATGGAAAATTCCACTCGATATTAACTCGGAATAATCAGCTGAATCATCCCCCTCAGTATTCGTTACGATGTCACTTACACCGTGTATATCCCATAGGAACTTACCTAAGGAATAATACTACGTATGGCAACTCTCCGCTCCCCACCAGCGGCTGAGCTAAGTTTACCTCACCCCCCGTCGAATATAGTTTAGACTTGAATTGTATGGTGTCAGACGTCACACACACAGATGCGCGTGTGCGATAACGTCAATGTGTAGTGTCTGTGTAAAACGAGGTGTTTTGTATGAAGTGTCTGCGGTGTGGTAATACCTCAAGGTAACTTAATTAAAAATCGTTCCACGGTCTAGGAAAACCTTGGTTTATTGAAGCATTTTAACTTGGTCTCCAAGTCACTTCCCGATCAGTCTAGTCATAGATGCGGCCAATCAGCACGCGACAACAAACCTTCTGAACCCTGACACTGACCCCGCCGGCGTGGTCGACGTTTTTCCTCATTCAGCGCTTATCGCTATCGGCCCACTAGGGTTGATTCAATCGTCCAGATATATGATCCTCTCAGATGACGCCCTGAGTCGAGGTTCGCGCCCAACTGGGCACCCTCAGGCCTGTTGTCTTAAACGTTGTACCGGGTGAGAGCCTTCAGCGCTCCCCATTTGTCCGGCCAAGTAGCTAATGCCATTTGCGGCAAATCTACAATAAGTCACGTCAAAAACAATACAAATAATATTTTTTTTACATTAACTGCCTATATACGTCCCACTGCTGGGCACAGGCCTCCCGTCAATCAACCGGAAAGGGTATGGAGCATACTCCACCACGCTGCTCCACTGCGGGTTGGTGGAGGTGTTTTTACGGCTAATAGTGCCCCCCGAAGCACGGAGTCATCTTACGTTTTCGGACAATCAGGTGATTCAAGCCTGAAAAGTCCTTACCAAACAAAGGACAGTCTAAGAAAGTGATTTCGACAATGTTCCCATCGGGAATTGAACCCGGACCTCCAGATCGTGAGCCTAACGCTCTAACCACTAGACCACGGAGGCTGTTAACAAATAATATACGTCACTTCAAACAAAGGACGTTTTAAAAGTACATTTAAACTATGTGTCTATGTGTCTATGATGGCCGATTTGACTTCTTCTTCTATCGTAAACTTCTTACGTTCTTCTTGAAAGTAATGCTATGTTCGGTTGTTATCATTTCCACGGCCTCCGTGGTCCAGTGGTTGAGCGTTGGGCTCACGATCCGGAGGTCCTGGGTTCGAATCCCGGTGGCGACATATCACAAAAATCACTTTGTGATCCCTAGTTTGTTTAGAGCATTACATGCTGGTCATCTGATTGTCCAGAAGTAAGTTGATCCGTGCTTCGGAAGGCACGGTAAGCCGGTGGTCCCGGTTACTACTAACTGATGTCAGGGGCCTTTGGCGGCTCAATAATAACCCTGACACCAGGGTAGATGAGGTTGGTAATCCACCTCACAACTCACACGATAGAAGAAGTGCTGTGTTTGAATGTAATGTACCTGTCTGTCTGTGTCTGTGGTGTCCGGGAGTAATAAATGTTTCTTTCTTTCTTTTGAGTTGTGTGTTATAATATGTTATAAATAGTTATAATCATTTCATTTACGACAAACTTACTCGTATTGTGTTGGACATTGAGTGAAGTACAATGACGCGTCATCATGATTTAAATTGCTGATTATTGTTAAGGGGAAGCGCTTACTTGGATTAATTATACCCAGTAAAACATTTAATTTGTTTGCTTGTTTGTATAGTTTTAAAACTTTTAGGGACAACACAGCCGACTCATAGCAATTATGTCACAGCCTGTAACCACATATTTATAAATGTAACAAATATTGTCATATATTTAAGGCTTTAATGGTACAAAAATAAAGATATAAAGATATTGCATTAAAATACAAAGAAACAGGTAATTTACCCTTACATAAAGCATAGGCGTGCTTATCCCTAATTGGGATTTCTTCCAGCTAACCTTGAAATGAAACCTGTATTGGGCTGGTTTTCCCTTCGCAGGTCGGAAGGTTGACAAGCAGTCGTTTTTGTAAAAAACCGGACCTGTCAAATCTTCAGGTTAGGTAAGTGGACCATGTGAAAAACGGGATAATGCTAGGGAGCTGATGATGGTATGTATTCATCAAATCAAAATCAAATCAAATCAAATATACTTAATTGCACAGAACGAAAATTTCAACAATCAGACATAACACATGAATACAGTACAATTTGGGCGGCCTTATTGCTCTAGAACAATTTATTCATTAATTTAATTAAAAAATATTAATTATTTATTTATGTATTATTTTTTTTTTTTAATTTATTTTTTATTTATTCATTTGGCAAATTCGAAAAAAAAAAGAAGAAAAAAAAGCATTGAGTCGCAAAATTATAATAATTAAAATCTTGTTTAGGTCAGCATGAGGTCAGCATAAATCTTGATTCCATTTAACACTGATACAATGTGATGAAGCACGATATCAGAAATTAGAATCATTTATTCAACGTAATTATCACAGATAAACTTGTTAACGGTTAATTTAACATTTATGAATCTACGTCATTTCGCAAGGCATGGCTGAGGAGAAGAAATGACAAGAAACTGCAACAGCAACACATCTTTTAAATCAACTTAGGTATACATTATAAGTTATTTAATAAGTAGAGGAACACATTTTAATACCAGGCATTTTTATTAATATTTAGGTAATCGTTAATCTTATAATAAGCTTTTTTACATAAAGTAAGCTTCACATGAGCTTTAAATTAATTTTCTGACAAATTATAATATAATCTGGTATTTTATTGTAAAAACGTAGAAATAACCCCAAAACAGATGAATTTCATTTACTTAATCTAGAATTTTGAATAGCAATTTTATTTTTATTCCTTGTATTGTAAGTATGCCTTTCACAGTTTCTCGGAAGGAGAGATACATTTTTACGTACATACATAATGTTTTCATAAATATATTGACTTGCGTCCGTCAGTATATTTATTTATATGTAATTATATTAAATGTAGGTTAGATATTAATAAGCAACCTATTAAGAAACGACAAATTGCTGTTATTATCACATAACATCGAGGTTAACAATCCGATGTTTAACCGAACAGTTATTTTAACCTCGACTTGTAAATCTATCAGTCAGTTTGACCTTCCGGAGGATAATTGGTTTAAGTCATGAAACTGCTTCAGCTGTTAATATAGTATTTCAGAAGAATAGGTTTATTTTTAACTAGACTAAACTGTACTTAGTTATTTGGTTTTGTAGTACAGTCATGAGCAATATCATGTACCCTCTTTAGAACCCTGTCGCACTATCATATTTGACATTTAATGAGACTTACGGTTTAATTTGTCAGAAAGTTAATGTGACTAAATTATTCTTATTCTTATTCTTTTGACATGTTTTTTTTTGTCGTGACTTATTGTAGATTTGCCGCAGATGGCATTAACTACTTGGCCGGACAAATGGGGAGCGCTGAAGGCTCTCACCCGGTACAACGTTTAAGACAACAGGCCTGAGGGTGCCCAGTTGGGCGCGAACCTCGGCTCAGGGCGTCGTCTGAGAGGAAAAATATTTGAAAGAATTAATCGACCCTAGTGGGGATGTTTTCAAAGTGAATACATATTATTATAGTACTCGTGACGGTACACCGACTTGCTTCTCAAACGGGGAGCGTCGGTTCAAACCCCGGCAGCGGACTTGCACCAATGAGTTATTAATTTATCTTTAGTACAGTTTTCACTAACACAGTTGGCTCGACCATTATAGACGGAGATACGGCTCACCTATCACGTTGGTCTAACAGAAAGCTCGGTGAGGTGCGGGTTCTTAGTTCATCTTGCGATGGATATACCTATTATTTGTGTGCACACAGGAAATACAAACCAAAAGAGAATGAGAAAGAGTACAATAGGTTGCCTTATTGCTAAGTAGTAATCTTTTCCAGGCAACTTTTGAATTATGGTAAATATGTTTTTACATCAGACTTAAATATCTAATTCATTAGTTATTATGAAAACTTATGTTTTTATTTTTTTTTTCTTTACAATTACATTTTTATTTGCTACCAGGGGGGTTAAAAAGGCCACGATGAATTGCTTTGATGTGGCCTTTTTAATCCCAAAGTTCTTTTATGTGAAGAAATTAAAAAAATAAATATTTATTAAATTAATTGAGCTTAGGACATCGCCTTAACTGATAACCCGACTCATCGAACGATAGAATTACAAACGCAAGACATTTGAACCTGCGCGTCCGCCGAGGACGCACCACAGTTCAGATTTACAAATTTGGAACACCTCGCCATTGGCCGAAAAACTGTGACAGGAGTTTTCAAGAACTGTGATTCGTAAATAGGTGATACTTGAGTTGCTTTATAATAAGTTACAGTTGGTTAAAAATCTTGTTATTTTTTTTAAAAACGTGAGTAAAAAAGTGCATTTAAGGTCTAATAGTTCATTTGTTACTGTGTCACCTGCTAGGAATTCAGCGTGTTTTTTTTTTAAATATATAAAGTCGCTCTAATAGTGAAAGTCATGTAAGAGCCCTTTTGAAAAAAATTACATTCGTGTGCGATTTTTATTAATGATATAGCAATTGACACGGTAGTTTTAATCCAGGTGTGAAAAGGGATCTCAAGTTTGCTCGTATCCCGTTTTTCACAGGATCCGCTTACCTAACCTGAAGATTTGACAGGTCCGTTTTTTACGGACCTTCCAACCCGCGAAGGGAAAACCAGCCCAATACAGGTTAGGTCACATACCTCCGAAAATGTATTTCTCGGGAATGTACGTTTCCTCACGATGTTTTCCTTCACCGAATCCAAACATGAATTCGAAAGCTAATTGGTTTACGCCTATGCTGGGGTTTGAACCTGCGACCTCTATTTGAGAGTCAAGCGTTCTACCAATTGAGCTACCACGTCCAGTGTAGGTACATTTACAAATAAGTAACATTATTTACATTCGTGTGGCTAAACCTCGACGGTCAAGCGAAAAGTCCAAGGTTCGATTCTGTTATGGGGAGGCCTGTGCCCAGTGGGACGTATATAGTTTGTTTGTTGATGATTTTGTTTGTTGTTTTCATTCTCTCTCTCTTTATTTAAGAGCTGCGCTCTTGTCGGTGGAGTAATCACCATTCCTCTCTTCTTCCCGCCAAATCCTTCACCTCCTGATACGACACGACCTGCACCTTCTCTTTTATTTGTTTCATAAATGTTCTCCTAGGTCTACCCCTTCCTCTTTCCTTAAATTTTTCCTTCTATGATGTTTTTTTATATATGAATCGTGTTGTATCAGGTAGCCAATCATATTTCCTCTCCGGTTCTCTATAGTCTTCACTTCTTCATTTGACACCATTTCAGTCCAGCGTATACCCTCCATCCTTGTTCTACAGTTTTTAAATTCTACAGTTTTTTATTTTTTTTATTTCAGGCCGTAAAATGGGTTTCCTAGAAGACCGGGACATGTCCAAAGTTCCAACTATTCCTGAATTCTACAAAGGCAAGACAATATTCATAACAGGAGGATCAGGTAAGCGGATTTTCATCATAGGACTCCGGTTTTTTTGGCGTGACTTATTGTAGATTTGCCGCAAATTGCATTAACTATTTCGAACAGAAGGAGCGCTGAGAGCTCTCATCACATCACTAATTTAAAAGCCACGCTCTTGTCGGTGTAGCATTCTCCGTGCTACTTTTTATGGAAAAATAGGGCAGTGGTTTCCTTCTTGCCTTTTGCCCCGCAGTACTCTGTCTGACGCGAGTGTGATAGCGCCCAGAGTAGTCTATTTCAAAACCGTACTAGGACTCCTGTCCTCCACCTGTGAATAGTACTGACAGTTACTGCTGCCCTCTGTCAGGTTCCAGTACAGGTCAGGGCTTTGACCCAGCACAAAATTTAAGACAATAGATCTGAGGGTGCTCAGTTGCGCAAACCTCGGCTCGGGACGTCTGAGAGAATTATACTTGAAAGAATCGACCCTACGTCGATTAAAAACATCATAGAAGGGAAGCTACAGGGAAAGAGAGGAAGGGGAAGACCAAGAAGAGCTTACATGGAACAGATTAAAGAGAAGGCGAACGTCGTGTCTAATAAAGAAGTGAAGGGATTGGTCGTTTATAGACAAGAATGGAGAATGCTACAGAGCGTGGCTCTTAAATTAGTGATGATGAGTAGGTCGATAGCGATAAGCGCTGAATGAGGGAAATCGTCGCCCATGCCGGCGGGGTCGGTATCGGGGTCCTGAAGTGTTTGTTGTCGCGAGCTGATTGGCCGCCTCTATGGCCAGAGCACTCTGTGCCCCGTATCAAAACTTACAAGCCTTGTATTACAAGAAATGTTCTTGTAAAAATTTTCATTATTACAAAAAAGTGTTCATCAAAACTACACATGTAAATTACACGTTACAAGTGTCAATATTTATTTTACAATCCCTCTACTTTTTTTGATAAACGTAATTTACACGTACTTGTAACTTGTAGCTTGTGAACGTGTAGACTTGTAAGATTTGATAAACACGGCACTCGTCCTCATAATCAGTTTCTAAGCGTTATTCTCTTAAACAACGTGAGGAAACCCACATTCCCGATAAATGCATTGAGCTGGTTTTCCCTTCGCGGGTTGGATCAGACAGGCAGTCGCTTCTGTATAAAAACCGGACCTGTCAAATCTTCAGGTTAGGTAAGCGGACCTTGTGATAAACGGAATAATGCTAGAATACATAACATAAACATAAATAGCCTATATACGTCCCACTGCTGGGCACAGGCCTCCCCTCAATCAACCGGAGGGGGTATGGAGCATACTCCACCACGCTGCTCCACTGCGGGTTGGTGGAGGTATTTTTACGGCTAATAACCGGGACCCACGGCTTAACGTGCCATCCGAAGCACGAAATCAACTTACTTTTCAGATCAGACAATCAGATGAAAAGCCTTCTAGAATGCTGAACATTATACTTAGACGTACGCTTGTAATTCCTATCGGGATAGGCAGAGCCAGTATTTTACACCAAGCAGTGTTTATTTCAAGAACGGTTCCTACGATGGAAAACGACGAACTAACTAATGTTAATCGATTCTTAATCTATTGTTTTCATTGCGGATCTAAATTAATTATCTATATTACAGTTGACAGTTCAAAACCCGTTCACTGAACTGTTTTTATAATACCTACTTACATACGTACATAGACTCGCGCTTATTTCGCACCGGGGTAAGCAGAAGATTTCGTTTGCTTCGATCCTGACACACTTTTTCCTTCCAACATAGTTACTTTAGATGCGTTAACGATATTAAGGCAAGAAAATAATGTAAAATACTAACCCACTATTAATATATTTGTACAAAATTTTCCTGTACCCACCCAAAGGTTGCCTGGAAGAAATTGCTGCATGAGCAATAAGGCCGCCTGTTGCGCTTTTCTGTATAATGTTGTCCTTATTTCTGTATTTTATTTATTATTATTTATTTATTTATTTATTTGAACACAATAAAACAGACACAGGAAACATACAAAGAAAACAGATTATAAAAAAAAATAGTGAAAAAAAAATTAATAATAATAAGCACTCCCATAGTGCATACAGAGATAATCGCCGGTTGGTGTCACATCACATTTGATTAAACTGTCTTAAGGGGCCTCTACGTGTTGGCTTCGGCCCCACGCACGCATTCCAAAAGTCCGGGACTCCGTAGGCCCGAGATATGGAAACGACATACAAATAATAATAATAAAAAAACAATAATAATAAAAAATAAAAAAAATAATTATTTTATTATATTTTTTATATTTATGTTGTATTTTGTGTCCATTGTGAATGCATGGGATTAACTGTCTGAGAACTGATATTAGGCAGCTAAATGTTTATTTTTTATTTTTTTAAAGAACGTCTAGGGCCCTGTGCCGAGGTTTTTCTTGCAGCTTCTTTTCCCCGGCTATACAGGTTGTGTGAAGCTGCAGTAGTTTTAGGAGGATGAGACGTTCGTTATGTAAAAATTGACGATTCAAAGTGTAACTATGTTACCTACTGAATAAAGATATTTTTGAATTTTTGAATTTATTTTTGAATTTGTGCTCAATAAAGTATTTTATCTATCTATCTATCTATCAATATTGCTCTCCTGGTGCACTTCCGGTCCCATTAATTGACCTTAGTCTACACTGCACCAACCTTGTGTGCAGTTGCATTGCATTGCATAATGCAACAACTATAATGCACCGTAATCTAAACGTAATACCTAACTGCGTAGAACTGCCAGTTCGTTGTAATTTTTACACCAGACATTTTTTTTGACGTGATTTATTGTAGATTTGCCGCAGGTGGCATTAATTTGGCCGGACAAATGGGGAGCGCTGAAGGCTCTCACCCGGTACAACGTTTAAGACAACAGGCCTGAGGGTGCTTGGGCGCGAACCTCGGCTCAGGGCGTCGTCTGAGAGGAAAAAATATTTGAAAGAATTAATCGACCGACCTTAATTGAGGAGCTCGGTGGCGCAGCGGTATACGCGCTCGGTCTGCGATTGTTGAACTTAAGCAACTTTCGCAAAGGCCGGTCATAGGATGGGTGACCACAAAAAAAAAATGTTTTCATCTCGAGCTCCTCCGTGCTTCGGAAGGCACGTTAAGCTGTTGGTCCCGGCTGCATTAGCAGTCGTTAATAACCATCAATCCGCACTGGGCCCGCGCGATGGTTTAAGGCCCGATCTCCCTATCCATCCATAGGGAAGGCCCGTGCCCCAGCAGTGGGGACGTTAATGGGCTGGTGATGATGACGAGTGGGTCGATAGCGATAAGCGCTGATTGAGGGAAGTCGTCGACCACGCCGGCGGGGTCGGTATCGGGCAACGAACAAAATGGCTTTTGTTTTTAGTTAGTTACTCATTTTGTAAGATTTGCAGTGCAGACAATTCGTGTCCTCCTTCAGTCCTTAGACTAAAGCACATGTCATACAGATGGCGCTGTAAAGATTTTCCTTCGTTTAACCTTCTAACGTCATGGATAACAGATCGTTTATCTTTCTTTTGGGTATAAATGACGACCCTTACGAGACCCTAGACCACATAGTCACTTATCATCAGATGACATTGTTGTCAAACTCCGTCAAACGCGAGTACATAACATACATAAACTGCCTATATACGTCCCACTGCTGGGCACAGCCCTCCCCTCAATCAACCAGAGGGGGCATGGAGCATACTCCACCACGCTGCTCCACTGCGGGTTGGTGGAGATGTTTTTACGGCTAATAGCCGGGACCAACGGCTTAACGTGCCCTCCGAAGCACGGAATCATCTTACTTTTTCAGACAATTAGGTGATTCAAGCCTGAAAAGTCCTTACCAAACAAAGGACAGTCTCACAAAGTGATTTCGACAATGTCCCCATCGGGAATCGAACCCGGACCTCCAGATCGTGAGCCTAACGCTCTAACCACTAGACCACGGAGGCTGTTCGCAAACGCGAGTGTTATACTTAAATCAATTTGTTTTTATACCTTGAAGGCGTTTATATCATCTTAATAATTTACATTGATTATCTGTCTCTACGTAGGAAATAGCGGTTTAAACTGCAAATTGTTATAGAAACTTATAATTAAGTAATTAGGGCTTTAAAAAGCTATTGTTTTGTAACGAGTATTGCGTAAATAACATAGTATTAGTGTACCTAGTATTTATAAGCATGCATTATATGTGATTACTTCTTTGTTGGACAATGCGTTTAGTTTACGGGTGTTATAAAAATAATTTAACGTGTGAGAGCCCTTAGCGATTCCCATTTGCCCGACCAAGTATTTAATGCCATTTGCGGCAAATCTACAATAAGTCACGTCAAAAAAAGGTTCTATCTCATTGTCTTTTACTATACTACTCCTGCAAATGGTTAACTACGATAGGTATCAAATTCCATAGGCACTTTACCGGCAATTTATACCTTTTGTTATATAGGCTGTAATTTTATTTCCTCAGGTTAAGTGCCTAACCGCTTATTAATGTTGTGACCTAGTAATTTCTTTATAGAGTAACTCGTCCTTGAATAATGCACGATAATGAATGCGCAGTTGTGTTTTCCCATAGTCTGATGTGTCATACCATAATTTATGCTCGTAACCACATCATAAGTGCATTTTATAACATAAATACAGGGTGTTAGTGACGTTATAATGAAAACTTTGAGGAATGATTCAGACCATGATACATCCCTTGATAGACAAGATCGGAGAATGCTACACCGACAAGATCGTGGCCCTTAAACTGATGATGATGATGACTTGATTGTTACAGGATTTATGGGCAAAGTGCTGATTGAAAAGCTGCTGTATTCCTGCACCGAGCTGGACAGGATCTATCTTCTCATGAGGACCAAGAAAGGAGTCAAGTCGGAGGATAGACTGGCTCAGCTGTATTCTTCTCCGGTAAGTTGATTTACCGAAGTTTTGAGTATCCTTGATGTAATAAACACCAAGGATGTCGGTCATAGGATGGGTGACCACAAAAAAAAAGTTTTCATCTCGAGAACCCCGATACCGACCCCGCCGGCATGGTCGACGATTTCCCTTATTCAGCGCTTATCGCTATTGACCCACTAGGGTCGATTAATAATAATCATCCTTTCAATATTCTTTCTCTCAGACGACGCCCTGAGCCGATGTTCGCGCCCAACTGGGCACCCTCAGGCCTGTTGTCTTAAACGTTGTACCGGGTGAGAGCCTTCAGCGCTCCCCATAATTTGTCCGGCCAAGTAGTTAATGCCATCTGCGGCAAATCTACAACAAGTCACGTACATACATACATACACTCACGCCTATTTCCCACCGGGGTAAGCAGAGACTATAGAATTCCATTTGCTTCGATCCTGACACACTTCTCTTGCTTCCTCCACATTCATCGATCGCTTCATACACGCACGCCGAACAAAAGAAATAAAAACGCGCTACGCTGCATCATGCGGGGCAGTGTGAGAATCGCCTTAGACTACAAGATCCCTATTGCAGACTCTGACCTCGAGGTAGGATGGATTAGATAATATAATAACCGCTTTAGCGGAGCTTTCAATCAATCAATTCAAATCAAATCAATTGACGGCAAATTAGTTTTTTTCTAATTGTAGTGTTGCCTGGCTGTAACTTTTCATACCTTTGGTTATTCCGTTCTCTTTTTTTTAAAAAAAAACAAGTTCTACATTCATGTTAATTACATAAGTTGTGCAAATGTGCACGTCTGTAATCGGTGCAAACACTAGTACTAGCCTTAAGAAAGTTATATTAATTGTTGTGTGTTTGTACTGTTGATGTGCCTAATAAATAAGTAAAAAAAAAACAAAAAAACAAAATTGTTGCTTTTCCTTATACACGCATTATGAATAAGAATTCCTTGTAAATTTTCTTTCAATGCGGATCTCGATAAAAATATACATTTTTAAATTATAAATTCTTATTTTTGAATTATAATAACCTCATTTAAATTGAAATAAATGGTTCAAGTATATTATTGAGTGGTCATGGTCTATTGCAAATACGAAATGCATTGTTTTATTCAATGTTTTTTTTTTAATGAATTAATAAGGTCAATGGTTCTACATGTCCAAGTAGGTATAATGTCGTTTCATTGACGGCAAAGAAAACATTTTTGGGAATGTGTATTGTGTGTGTTTTGCAGGGATGTTATGGATATGAAATTTCGGATACGGATTTAAGAATGATTATTATACCGGATACGGTTACTGATACGGGTGTTAAATTATTTCGGATTATTTATTTTTTTATTTTATGTTTATTGAGAAAACCAACAGCATTATAAAAATACATATTTAACAACACTTATTATATAAACTTAAGCTATTTATAAACCTATATATTTATTAACACTACACACACGCACATGCAAACGCACAAACACACACACACACACACACAGTTGGTGGAGGTGTTTTTACGGCTAACAGCCGGGACCAACGGCTTAACGTGCCCTCCGAAGCACGGAATCATCTTACTTTTTCGGACAATCAGGTGATTCAAGCCTGAAAAGTCCTTACCAAACAAAGGACAGTCTCACAAAGTGATTTCGACAATATCCCCATCGGGAATCAAACCCGGACCTCCAGATCGTGAGCCTAACTCTCTAACCACTAGACCAAGGAGGCTGTTATCGTACACGTTTAATGTTAATATTTACTTGCAGTGTTATGACCGATTAAGAACCGAAAAGCCTGGAGTCTTCGAGTCCAAAGTGTTCGTCATAGCTGGGGATATAATGGAAAATGGTTTAGGTGAGTTCATAGACAATGACCTCGATTCCTGCAGACACCTCCTAATTTTATTTTAAGTTATATCCGTCATTTTCTTATCCGCCGAAAAGGAAAGGGACGGATGATTGACAAGTAGACAACTCTTCATTTTAAAATGTATGATAACCCGGGCTAATGGTATGCAACCTGTTTGACGTGTGCTGTCAACTTAATTCTGTCGCGTTATTGGCCAATATATGTATAAATTTGGGATGACGTTTAAAATTCCTGCTGCTGTTATGCTTCAGACCCATGATTCTGAGTTAATAACAAATGGATTCCATCACAAAAGTATAGAACTGAAAATAATAAAAAAATATTATAATATACATTAAATAAATAACATAAACAGCCTATATACGTCCCACTGCTGGGCACAGGCCTCCCCTCAATTACCCGGAGAGGGTATGGAGCATACTCCACCACGCTGCTCCAATGCGGTTTGGTGGTGGTTATACATTAAATAATTCATTAATTTTCCGCAAGGTAATTTCCATTTGATATTAACTCAGAATTATGGTCTCAATCATCCCTCAAAGTTTTCGTTACGGTGTCACTAACACCCATACGTACTAGTATGGCTACCTATACGTACTTGTACGGGGTGCAAGTGACACCGTAACGAATACTGAGGGGGATGATTCAGCTCATTATTCAGAGTTAATATCAAGGAGAAAATTCCGATTGATATCAACTCAGAATCATGGTCTGAATCATCCGCCTCAGTATTCGTTACGGTGTCTCTAACATCCGGTATGTCTGTAGATATACTTAGCACCCGTATTTATTGTAAGATGTTTTATTTTTCAGGTTTGTCCGAAGACGACAGGGCTCTGCTAGTGAACCGTACGAATATCATATTCCACGTCGCAGCTAGTGTCAGGTAAAGTCTTTTTCTTGGTACATAAAAGCGAAAAGTATTCGGAGCAAGACTCGGGTCTGGCGGGATCTTTCCTTTTTGTCCTATTTGCGGTTGACACGATGGATCCTTAGGGTTCAGAAGCAAAACTATTTGTTAAGGATCTTTCATCGCGTCTCATCGGGGCTTCGAGGGATGCTAGGGCTGGTAGTTATTTCTGTCAGAGAATTAGTCTGGCGATTCAGAGGGGTAATGCTGCCAGCCTGTTGGGCACCTTGCCTCGATGTGACGCATTGGAGGAGTTTTGTTTTTAATTATGCAATAAACGTAATTACAATCTAAAAAAAAAATACATTTATTTCCATATTGGACACCACATTTATCATAACTAGCTCGTCTATTGCGAAGTTCTGTCACAGAAAATCACAAATCAAAATGCGATTTCAAAAGGCCCTTACGTATTTTAATCTTCTTCTACCGTGTGGATTATGAGGTGGAATACAAACCTCATCAACCCTGGTTTCACGAGCCACCAAGGGCCCCAGACATGACCCATGTTACGACTACGTACTTACATCAACAGCCTCTGTGGTCTAGTGGGTAGAGCGTTAGGCTCACGATCTGGAGGTCCGGGTTCGATTCCCGATGGGGACATTGTCGAAATCACTTTGTAAGACTGTCCTTTGTTTGGTAAGGACTTTTCAGGCTTGACTCACCCGATTGTCCGAAAAAGTAAGATGATTCCGTGCTTCGGAGGGCACGTTAAGCCGTTGGTTCCGGTTATAAGCCGTAAAAAAACACCTCCACCAACCCGCAGTGGAGCAGCGTGGTGGAGTATGCTCCATACCCCCTCCGGTTGATTGAGGGGAGGCCTGTGCCCAGCAGTGGGACGTATATAGGCAGTTTATATATATATATATATATATATATATATATATATTATAGTATACATACATCAGTAGGTAGTAACCGGTACCAACGGCTTAACGTGCCTTCCGAAATACGGAGACAATTGGGAGATCAGCTTGCAATGACCTATCCTAACCAAACCAGGGCTCACAAAGTGATTTATCTGATATATCCCCACCGGGATTCGAACCTGGGACCTCCGGATCGTGAGCCTATATCTGTCACTGGACCACGGAGGCCGTGGTTTTCACTGTTTGAAGTTTATTATTTATTTATTTATTTATTATTATTAAGGCCTTAAATAACACTGGTATAAATGCAATGTCCTGCAAAATTGCATAAGCAATTTGACTGCAGGATCATAGTCTTACTAAGACATGGTTAAATTACAAAAAATAAGAAATAGACAAGTACCTGCTAAATTAAATCAAATCAAAATCAAATCAAAGGTACTTTAAATCTTCTTCATTTAAATCAATCTTCAATCAATATTTTTTTTCAATCTTCTTTATTTTCTTTATTTTTTCTTTTTTTTAAATCTAATATTTAAAATTATATTATTTATTTATTTATTTTTTTTTTTATTTGTATTTTAAAATTATTTTATGTGATGAATTTAATAAAGACAAAAACTTACATAAATATAATTAAATTAAACAATTAAATTAAATTAATCTAATATTAATATGTTATGTTTATGTTCAGGTTTGACGATCCACTGCCTTTTGCTGCTAGATTGAATCTCAGAGGTACTAAGGAGATAGTGGATCTTGCCAGAGAAGTGAGAGAGCTAGCTGTAAGTATCACATCGACTTATACAGGGTGTTAGTGGCACCGTACCGAATACTCAGGGCGATGATCCAGCTCATCATTCTGAGTTAATATCAAGTGATGATAATTTTGACTCAAATGGGATTGGGCCGGACATGCTTGTCGCATGCACCCTGAGCGGTGGGCACGGATCTTTACGCATTGGGTGCCTCAGACGGGTACAGGCGTCGTGGTAGACCTCGAAACTTCTTGCCATACAGGACTGTGAAAAATGTGCCACGGTCCGCTTTCGTACTAATGTGATAATACTACTGCTCTCAGGTGGGGAAGTGCTCGTCGTAATCAAACAATTCAGCAATTCTCTTGAATAATGTTATATTTTCATAAACAACGTTAACACTTCAACTCTTCATAATAGATTCCCGCAACCGAACAAAATTCCACGTCACCGCCTTTTAAAAAGGCGGGAAAACGTTCCCGTTCGAAAAAGAAGAAATAAAAAAAAAAAACAAAAAATGTAATAATATGCCAGTTCCAAATTAAAAATAATAAACCCGTGACACAGATTCACGACTTTATTCCGTCTGTTATTAAGTTATATAATCTAATAATAATTAAATAATTAAATAATTAAATAAACATTACGAACCCTAACACTATGAATCATTATGGACCCTATATACAACAAGTATAATTCCAGGCACTTGTTCACATATCGACGTCCTATTCCAACACAAACCACAAAACCATAGACGAGGTGATGTACCCTGCCCACGCCGATTGGAGGGACACCTTGAAGATTTGCGAGAAGTTGGATGAGCATACCGTCAAGGTGTTGACGCCTAAGTAAGTAGACCGCATATTATCATCATCTCATTAGCGTTGTTCTGTTTCTCACTCGACAAAAAGTCACGATAGTCATTGGTTGGCCGCTGCAAGGATAATCTCTGCAGGTGGGGATACCTGGTTGATGGTTGCGTTGATTGCGAGTGTGGAGTATCACCACAAACTATGGCTCACCTTTTGTGCTGTCCTAAGTGCCCTAACACCTGCACTATTAAAGAACTTTACGAAGCCACTGACAATGCCGTAAGCGTGGCCAATTATTGGTCAGCAAAAATTTAGTTTCGATCGCCATCGACTCGCAAAAAAGAAAATTGGTTTGTAAGCGCCCGAAGATGTTATTTTTTTTACAAGAAATCAGACCACTTTTGTTAAAAAGTTTTCATGGTTTTATTTTTCATTGTAATCATTTACTAATAAATATACTGGTAGAAGATGCAAAAGAGACAAGATGATTGGACACTTAATAAGACACGACGAATTTTTCAAAAACATCATAGAAGGGAAGCTACAAGGAAAGAGAGGAAGGGGAAGACCAAGAAGAGCTTACATGGAACAGATTAAAGAGAAGGCGAACGTCGTATCTTATAAGGAGGTGAAGGAACTGGTCTTTGATAGACAAGAATGGAGAATGCTGCACCGCCAAGAGCATGGCTCTTAAATTAGTGATGATGATACGTGGTATGTTAAATAAATATGTGTTTCGAAGGTTTGGAAGGTCAGACAGGCAGCCGCTTCTGTAAAAAACCGGAGCCAAATCTTCAGGTTAGGTAAGCGGACCCTGTGAAAAACTGGATAATGCTAGGGAGGTAATGAGATGAATTACTTCTATGTGGGTTTTTAACACCCCAGTATGGCCTACCCTATTTTATGTTATGTCTTTATTTTTCTAGGTATCTTGGCGAGATTCCAAACACATACACCTTCACGAAGCAGCTGGCTGAGCATGTGATATATGAGCAGAGAGGCCAGCTGCCCGCAGTCATCATCAGACCTTCGATCGTCGTTGCCAGCGTGGAGGAGCCCATGCCTGGGTGGATTGAGAACTTCAATGGACCAGTTGGGATACTCGTCGCTTGCGGGAAAGGTGAGACAGAGATGGAGAAGAAGAGGGAGACGACAATACAACTGGGCGGAAGGCAAGAGGGAAACCACTGCCCTATTTTTCCCTAAAAAAGTAGCATGGAAATGCTGCACCGACAAGAGCGTGGCTCTTAAATTGATGACGATGATGATAACGATAACTTTCAGGGATGATTCAGACCATGATTCTGAGTTGATATCACGTGGATTTTCCTGTCGGAAAATTCATAAAATAGTGTTTTTTTATTATTTTTTTATTCCTAGATATCAATCAAGTGGAATTTTCCGTAGCAAAAATATGGAACTGAAAATAATTAATAAAGAAATAAATTCATGAATTTTCTCTCAGGAAAATCTACTTGATATCAACTCAGAATCATGGACTGATTATCCCAGAAAGTTTTCGTTACGGTGTCACTAACACCCATACGTGCTTGTATGGCTACCTGGGGGGTTAAAATGGCAACATCGAAGCAATTCATCTAAGAAAGCAATATTACTATTTGACATTTGTTTGCATTGCGCACTTACTTTTGTATGCGCAAATATCAAATTGCAATATTGCTTTCTTAGAAAAATTGTTGCGATGTGGTCATTTAAACCCCCCTGTACATAACATAACATAACAAATACTTTATTGCACAAACAGGAAAAAACAAAATACAAAACAAAAGAGAAATAAAATGAGTACAATAGGCGGCCTGTACGTACTTGTACGGGGTGTAAGTGACATCGTAACGAAAACTAAGGGGGATGACTCAGCTCATTTTTCTGAGTTAATATCAAGTGGAATTTCCTGTTAGAAAATTCATGATTGTTTTTGTTTTCTTTTTTTTTAATTAAGTATTTTCAGTTCCAACTGAGAATCATGGTCTGACTGAATCATCCCCCTCAGTATTCGTTACGATGCAATGCCACTAACACCCTGTATTTATGCTCATCATCATTGTGCGCAGGTATAATGCGCAGCATATATTCTGATCCCGACTTGATCGCGGACTATGTTCCCGTCGACGTGTCCATCAAGAACTTCATCGCTGCAGGATGGATACGAGGCACTAAGAAGTAAGTCATCATCATCATCACCAGCCCCTTAACGTCCCCACTGCTGGGGCACGGGCCTTCCCTATGGACGGATAGGGAGATCGGGCCTTAAACCACCACGCGGGCCCAGTGCGGATTGATGGTTATTAACGTCTGCTAATGCCACCGGGATCAACGGCTTAACGTGCCTTCCGAAGCACGGAGGAGCTCGAGATGAAAACTTTTTTTTGTGGTCACCCATCCTATGACCGGCCTTTGCGAAAGTTGCTTAACTTCAACAATCGCAGACCGAGCGCGTTTACCGCTGCTTTAAGAAGTAAGTATCTTCATTCAATATCTCCTATCTTCATCATGAAAACGGCCTCCGTGGTCCATTGATTGAGCGTTGGGCTCACGATCCGGAGGTCCCGAGATCGAATCCTGGTTGAGACATAATCACTTTGTGACCGCTAGTTTGATTAGGACTTTACAGGTGATCACCTGATTGTCCGAAAGTAAGACGATCTGTGGCTCGGAAGGCACGTTCAGCCGTTGGTCCCGGTTACTATTTACTGATGTAAGTAAGTAGTCGTTACATGTCAGGGGCCTTTGGCGGCTCAATAATAACCCTGACACCAGGGTTGATGCGGTTGGTAATCCACCTCGTAATCCACAGATATACAGAAGCGGCTGTCTGTCTGACCTTCCAACTCGAAGGGTATCATAACACATTTTAAAATAACATAAAGTCGCGACTACATCCCAATTGGGGTAGTCAGTGGTATATCCATCGCAAGATGAACTAAGTAGAGTTTTCTGTTAGACCAACCTGAAGGGTAAACCAGCCCAATACAGGATAGGTTACATACTTCCGAAACGCGTTTCTCGGGAATAAAAAAACCTGCCCAAAAAGAATCTGAACAGGCGTGCGTGTATGAAACGATTGATGAATGAGGAGGAAGCAAGAGAAATGTGTCAGGATCGAAGCAAATGGAATTCCATAGTATGTGCTTACCCAGTTGGGGAATAGGCGTGAGTTTACGTATGTATGTAAAAAAAATACCTCCTATCGTTGCTTGGCAGAAATTCCTACTTAACAATAAGGCTGCCGTTGTTGTGATATTTATGTCTCATTCGTTTCTGTATCTTCGTTTTACTGTGTGGTACAATGCAATACAAAATGGAATCAATAAAATTTGCATCTAAGCGCATGGTAGTACGTGGGACAAGTTCTGTAAACAATAGTTACTTACACGATTCTTAATTTATAAGTTAATTTTCGTTTCATAACAGTTATGTTGGAATTTTATGTAAATAGTATTCTAATAACTATTTGATGAGGATATTTTTAAGAAAGATTGTAATTGACAAATCTGTAATATAACATAAAGTGCGTAAAACGCCTTGACAAATATAAATATAAGAGTACAGTGTTAACTAGCGCCTGATGATTTCTAAAGAGCAAAACGTATCAAATAAAAATTGCTATAAACATAGTCACAGGAGCCGTACTCTAACAACACATATATTGATAAGATCACGCCTTTTCCCCGTTGGGGTAGGCAGAGACAGAATTCCACTTACAACAATCCTGACTCACCACTTTCGCTTCTTCCATTTTCGCCGGTTTTGCCTTGGTCCCTGGATTACAATGAAAGTAAAAATTGCTCTTAACATAGTAACAGGAGCTTTTTAATAAACCATTCCTTAACTCCACAGACTACAAAAATCAGATGACATAACAATTTACAATTGCTGCACGAGTAATCTGAACAATATTACGATGGGGGAGCTGGTGGAGACGGGACGGAAGATCTCTGAAATGTACCCACTCAATGATATGCTGTGGAACGTAGGGGGAAATATCACCAAATGCAAGTTCTTGCATTATATTAAGGTAAGGTCAACATTTACCGTGCGCTGGGCTCGCGATCCGGAGGTCCCGGGTTCAAATCCCGGTGGGAACATATCACAAAAATCACTTTGACATCCCTAGTTTGGTTAGGACATTACAGGCTGATCACCTGATTGTCCGAAAGTAAGACGACACGTGCTTCTGAAGGCACGTTAAGCTATTGGTCCCGGTTAATAAATACTGATGTAAGTACGTAGTCGTTACTTGAGCCATGTCAGGGGTCTTTGGCGGCTTATTAATAACCCTGACACCAGGGTTGATGAGGTTAGTAATCCACCTTACAACCCACATGATAAAAGAAGAACAGTGAAATTAGCTTTTCAAAAAGGCGCTTACGTAAAGCGACGGTACAATATATTGTATCGAAGGTTGTGTGTTTAATAGGCAAGTTTCCAACCAGTCAAATCAGATACTTTTTACTAAACGTCAAAACACGAAATTACTATGGAATTTGTATGAAAAGGCACACTGTGACGTCATAGAACAACGTGATGAAATGTCGCACTTATTATTACGTTTTTCTTTATGAAGATTCACATAACATTCATAACATACATACAACAGCCTATATATGTCCCACTGCTGGGCACAGGCTTCCCCTCAATCAACCGGAGGGGGTATGGAGCATACACGCTGCTCCAATGCGGGTTGGTGGAGGTGTTTTAAGATTCACAAATAAGTTAAATAGAAAATCACCATCATCATCATCATCATCAGCCGTACGACGCCCACTGCTGGGCATAGGCCTCTCCCAAGGATCTCCACGACGATCGGTCCGATGGCCGATGGGGCGGAAAGGTTCTAGAATGGCGACCACGTGTCGGACGACGCTCAGTGGGTAGGCCCGCTACAAGGTGGACCGACGATCTGGTGAAGGTCGCGGGAAGCCGCTGGATGCGGACAGCGCAGGACCGAAATAGAAAATAGGAAATGTGTTTTGTTAGTTTTAGATGTGTCTTTATTTAGTAATTAGAATTTAAACATGACCCAATTTCAGGTTCTCTTCGTCCATTTATTGCCTGCAATCATCATTGACACAATTCTCCGGCTCCTTGGCAAGAAACCGATGTAAGTAATGAAGAAAGATGTTGGAAGGGTCAAGTAAGCGCGAAACGCGCGTCATACAAGTATAAGCTTCAATTTGCACTCCACTTGTCCGCAAACTTTACGACGCACGGAGCTCCGCGATTGTGTATTAAAAGGTCGTCTTGTGCATTATAACCTCACTCACTCTCTATTTAAGAGCCGCGCTCTTGTCGGTGGAGTAACCGCCATTCCTCTCTTCTTCCCGCCAAAACCTTCACCTCCCGATACGACACGACCTGCACCTTCTCTTTTATTTGTTTCATAAATGTTATCCTAGGTCTACCCCTTCCTCTCTTCCCTTCAATTTTTCCTTCTATAATGTTTGTTATAAATGAATCGTGTCGTATCAGGTGGCCAATCATATTTCCTCTCCGGTTCTCTATAGTCTTCAATATGGTTCTCTTTTCTTCAACTCTTTCCAGCACTTTTTCATTTGACACCATTTCAGTCCAGCTTATACCCTCCATCCTTCGCCAACACCACATCTCAAACGCTTCCAACCTCTCTCTGTCTCTCTGTGTCATAGTCCACGTTTCACTTCCATAGAGTGCAATGCTCCAAATATATGATTTAATAAACAGTTTCCTTATTTTTAAATGTTTTTGGTTTTCAAAATGTATTTTTTCCTGTTAAATGCTTGTTTGGCTATTGCAATTCTGGCTATTATGTCTGGTTATTATATGGCATTATAACCTGTAGGGCAATAATTCAAATATCGAGTATCTTGCAAGGAAGCCTCCTCTTCACACGAAAGCTTAAAACCTTAGTATGATCGGTTATTTATTAAAAAACACTTTTGTATTTAGTAACTTTAGTAGTTTTGTTATTATAAGTAAGTTTTATCTATCATTTTGCATATATATATTTTTGATAGGAATATATATCTATAATATCAAGTATAAGTAATGCATTATAATCTATGTAAGTATCATAGTATGTTTTCTTTATTGTATATAAGTAGGTACGTAATTGAGTTTGGTGTGTCCGTGGCTCACGTTCGATAGGTCTCCCATAATACCAGCGCCGCGGCCCGTGCTAAGCACGTGTCACGGCATTATGCTGAGGGAGATCCTTTTTTATTTTTGGGCGCCTCCATTGTGTCTGTATTATTTGTCTTTTTGTCTTTGTTTTTTTTTCTATTTTTTTTATTATTTCTGTAATGTAAGTTTGTAAATGTGGCGTCCAATATGGAAATAAATATTTTCTTTCTTTCTTTCTTTCTTTACTTAAGAAAAGTAATGGTAAAATTGCAGCCTATTACATAAAATATACATTGCCGATAAAGTGGCTGTGTAAATTGAGAAGCAGTAGAGCTATCATAGTTATCTGTTTGCAGGAGTAGTAGTAAAAGAGAGTGGGGTTGGACCGGCGACAGCGGTTCTCATACAAAATGCGCGACCTTTCCATCTTCTTACTTCTATTCTGTGCATTATACCAATTTTATCTCATGTAGGTTTACCCTGGTTGTGAGATAAACAGACCTCGTCAACCCTGGAGTCAAGGTTACTATTGTATCACCAACTATCTCATGTAACACGGTACTGAAAAGTATCGGCGTCCGAAGGACGTAATATACGATCCCGACGACCCGATTACTCTAGCCATAGAGGCAGCCAATCAGCTCGCGACACCAAACACTTCAGGACCCCGATACTGTGGTCGACGATTTCCCTCAATCAGCGCTTATTGCTATCGACCCACTGGGGTCGATTAATTTTTTCAAATATTTTCCTCTCAGACGACGCCCTGAGCCGAGGTTCGCGCCCGACGAGGCACCCTCAGGCCTGTTGTCTTAAATTTTGTACCGGGTGATAGCCCTCAGCGCTCCCCATTTGTCCGGCCAAGTAGTTAATGCCATCTGCGGCAAATCTACAATAAGCCACGTCAAAAAAAAGTTAATGCTTAACTACTTGGCCGGAGGGAATACAATCGGTTTATTATCATTTCAACGGCCTCCGTGGTCCAGTGGTTGAGCGATGGGCTCACGATCCGGAGGCCCCGGGTTCGAATCCCGGTGGTGACATATCACAAAAATCACTTTGTGATTCCTAGTTTGGCTGATCACCTGATTGTCCAAAGTAAGATGATCCGTGCTTCGGAAGGCACGTTAAGATGTTGGTCCCGGTTACTACTTACTGGTGTAATGTAATGAGTCATGTGAGGAGTCTTTGGTGGATCAATAGTAACCCTGTCACCAGGGTTGAGGTTGGTAATCCACCTCACAACCCACACGATAGAAGATAATTTTATATTTTCAGGTTGGTAAAAGTCCAACGGCGCATCTACATAGCGACAATGGCCTTGGCCTACTACGTAACCCAGCAATGGACCTTCGTAAATAAAAACTTCATCCAACTCCGTTCTAGTATAAAAGAGGAAGACAAAAGTGACTTCTACTATGAGGTAATTTTGTAATTTCCGTAATACTAAATAATTTTATATATGTATGTAAGTTTAACTATTATCTATGTACGGTCACGAGCATGAAATGTATACTTTTTGGTACCATGTCACATTAACTTTTTTTGACAAATTGAACTGTAAGTCTCACTAAATGTCAAATATGTTAGCGCGACAGAGTCCTAAAGTGGGTACATTATATTGCTCATGACTGTACCTATATACCGCGATGTCCGTGGCCTCAGCCTGCTGGGCCCGCAGAATACCAGCGTCGTGGCTCACGCCACGACTTATGCTGAGCGAGGTCCTTTTATTCCGGACTCCACCGCAGATGATCGGGCCGTCAGTGCGTTGCATTTAGAATACATAGTTTTATTATTATTATTTTTATGATTTTCATTTGTTTTTCTTCTTTTTTTTGTTTTGTTTTTTTTTTCTTTTTTTCTGTGTATTGATTTCCGTGCGGTATCTGTCCTGTGTTGAATGTATTGTACCTGTCTGTCTGTGTCTGTGGTGTTCGGAAGTAATAAATGTTTCTTTTTTTCTTTCAGGTAGAGAACGTGGATAAATACGAATACTTCAGAAACAGCTGTATTGGAGGCAGAAGGTATTTGCTGCATGAGAAAGATGAAGATTTACCGAAAGCTAAGGCGCATTTTGCAAGGTAAGTTCCGTTTCTTTTTAACCCCCGACGCAAAAAAGACTGGGTGTTATAAGTTTGACGTGTCTGTGTAAATGTGTATGTGTCTGTCTGTGGCGTCGTAGCTCCCAAACGGACGATCCGATTTTAATGCGGCTTTTTTGTTTGAAATGTATATCAGTCGAGAGTGTTCTTAGCTATGTTTGGTGGAAATCGGTTCAGGTCTTCAAGGTCATCAGGTCGTTTGTTAGGTGTGATAGGAATGTTACACGCTCAGTTTGCTTGCAAGCATATGTGGGATAAGTTATTTTTTGCTTTTTATAGGGTTTAGCATTTTTAACCTTTTGTTATAACAATTGAGTAAGTACATTTTTTGGTCGGGGGTTTTTAAAAAAAATAATTTAATGTTATTGATGCTCGGATGTGATTTGTCGCGACGAACTCCTTCTATCTCCTTTCCGTTTCCTGAGAAAGTATTCAATGGGATACCTATCGGATCTGCATAATAACCGCGCCGCGAATTATATTGAGCGCTTCGGCCAATAAACGATACGAATGCTATCTACGTAGATGGACGTCAAACGGCAATTGGTCGAAGGCCTCGATATAATCGCGCCGCGCTCGACGCGGTTCCGTGCAGAGCCTACGAAACAATTTAAAAGCGGATTTATTAAAATAATGACTTTTAAATTACGCGATTGGCTAATTACTAATAGTTTAAAACATATAATAACGGGTTCTTACCGCGTTTAAATCAGGGATATTTTTATTCTTTATTATTTTTGTGTTGGTTAACGGCCTAATGTGGTGACAAAACGTAAGGGCACAGTGAGTGCGGTTTGTCGTAGTGAGTTTGGTGCGAGTTCAGATGGCTCCGAACATTCCGATATCAAATACATAAACAAGCGGGAAAGAAAGAGGGTAGAGAGATATGTCTGCCCGTAGAAAATTATGGAATTACTTACTCCACTCCAATCTCATCAGTCATCCCGAGATCATGTTCATGTTCAATATCCCTGATTTAAACGCGGTAAGAATCCGTTATTATGTGTTTTAATTATGATAATAACCGCGTAAACCTAAACAATACAAGTTATAGTACAATACCAATAGTTTTTATAGTATTACTGTTAGTATTTATGTGTTATGAATTAAGTTCGGTACAATAAACATTTGACTTTCATATTATGAGCACAAAGCTCCAACCAATGATTGTCGAATTGTTTTCGAATTCATGTTTGGATCATAAATGATTATCACGTGCTCAGCGGTGGAGGAAAACATGAGGAAACACACATCCCCGAGAAATGCATTTTCGGAGGTATGTGTCCTAACCTGTATTGGGCTGGCTTTCCCTTCGCGGGTTGGGAGGTCAGACAGGCAGTCGCTTCCGTAAAAAACCGGACCTGTCAAATCTTCAGGTTAGGTAAGCGGACCCTGTGATTCAAATTCAAATTCAAAAATATCTTTATTCAGTAGGTAACATAGTTACACTTTGAATCGTCAATTTTTACATAACGAACGTCTCATCCGCCTAAAACTACTGCAGCTTCTCACAACCTGTATAGCCGGGGAAAAGAAGCTGCAAGAAAAACCTCGGCACAGGGCCCTAGACGTTCTTTAAAAAAATAAAAATAAACATAAAATATTGATATACAATTGAGTAATTTAGCTGCCTAATATCAGTTCTCAGACAGTTAATCCCATTCATTCATATCTTCTAAATAATCACTAACTTTATAATAACCTTTTTTGTAAAGTTTTTGTTTATCTACTGTCTTAAAGCAGTTGATAGGCAAATTCTGAATGTCAATGGGAATCTTATTGTAAAAACGTATACATTGCCCCTTAAAAAGGATAAAAAAAACCTTAAAAAGAAAAGGATAATGCTACGGAGATGATGATTCTCCGTGAGATTAACGACAATTCTCACGGAGTCTTGAACTGTGTACATTATTTGAGCGCACGGAAGTGTCCAAACCAAGTTCTCTTACATATTGTATTTTTTTTTTTCAGAATGGTGATACTGGATAAGTTGGTTCAGTGTGTGTTCTACGGTTATTTATTCTGGTGGGTGTTCAATACCAATTTTGTACAAAATCTTATCAGTTCCGTCATGGATTTCTCCATTAATATCTGATTTTAGTTTCCTTGTCAAAAAAACGTATTAATTTTATTCTTCACTTTTAAATCATAATTTAATACCAGTTTGTTATTTATTTTGTACTTTTTGTGTAAAATAGTTTTATATTATATACTAACTATGGCTCACCTTTTGTGCTGTCCTAAAGTGCCCTAACACCTGCAGTATCAAAGACCTTTAAGCGTGGCCAATTATTGGTCAGCAAAAATTTAGTTTCGATCGCCATCGACTCGCAAAGAAGAAGATATACATTTTTGTTTTTATAATACAGTGTAGGTACCTAATAGCACCCACACATACACACACACACACACAGTAATCAGTGGTACATCCATTGCAAGATGAACTAAATACCCATGCGTCATCGAGCTAATAACAATTTATTTAAAATATCCGTTTTAGTATAATTTTGTTTTTAACATACTAATTATTAGGCAACAAATTGGTTACGCAATCAGAGGGTTAAAAAGGCCATATTGAAGCAATTCATCTAACAAGCAAAATTGCTATTTAATATTTGTTGACATTGGTGCTAATTCCTGTAAATACCATCTAATTTTATTTTAAGTTATATCTGTCCTTTTCTTATCCGCCGAAAAGGAAAGGGACGGGTAATCGACAAGCATAAAATTTATGGAACACACGTCAATTTTAAGCACAAATCTAAACCAACCGTCTAAAAATTTTACGTCAGTCAATAACCCGACACATTAATTTACTCATTCTTCCTAAAATTAAGAGCTGTGAATCATCCGTCCCTTTCCTTTTCGACGGATACGAAAATGACGGATATAACCTAAAATAAAATTAGGCGGTGTCTGCAGAAATCGGGGCCATTGTCTATTCTATTCTATTCTATTCTATTGTGCAGTTACTTTTACATGACAAATATGAAATTGCAATATTACTTTTGCAATTAATTGCTTGCATGTGGCCTTTCTGACCACCTGGTTGTCACAATCATGGTCTTCTTCTATCGTGTGGGTTGTGAGCTGGATTACCAACCTCATCAACCCTGGTGTCAGGGTTACTATCGAGCCGCCAAAGGCCCCTGACTCCGAAGCACGGAACGTCTTACTTTCGGACACTCAGGATCAGCCTGTAAAGTCCTAACCAAACTAGGGCTCACAAAGTGATTTGTCTCCACCGGGATTCGAACCCGGGACCTCCGGATCGTGAGCCCAACGCTCAACCACTGGACCACGGAGGCCGTTACAAGCATGTTGGCGACGCCGTTATGGTGTCCAACGTAATTAATGAGATAAGATAACTTTTACTGATGCTCAAAAATGTGTTGTGAATAATACTAAAATACTGCTATACCAATACCAAATGCTATACCACCTGGTATAGCAATGTGAAGAATCAAAATTACCTGTTAATATTTATAATTATTTTTTTTCCATCGTGTTGTGTTGCATTTAATATTTTATTAGCCAGTGTAAAATAAATTATTTTGCATTAAAAGTGTGTTTTATTCTGCTTTTATATTTTAAATTTTATAAAGTTTGCATGATTTATGTAATTTAAATGCAAGGTAAACTATATTTTTTGTAACATCTGTCACTGTATTTATGGCAAATAAAGAATCTTATCTTATCCAAAAACTATCTCCCAAAAAAAAACTATCTAAGGGCAATCGTAAGTTTTAACCCTGTAAGGACTAAATTTCCAGACACAAAAGAGAAACAATGGGATTTATACTTAAAAAAAGTAAATAGGTCTTTTGTTTTTTCTGGAAACCTATTTCAGCGAAAAAAGTTCAAAGCCGAAATTATAAATACGAATCTAAATTTTGAATTTAGAAAACCAATAATGTTATTTTTTTTTAGTAATTTATTGTAGATTGCCGCAAACGGCATTACTTACATTGCCGGACAAAAGGGGAGTGGAAGGGGAAGATTTATCATTTAAAAATTCGTCTACAGTGTAATAGCTCTTTTTAATTAACATTGTTTTTAGATTTTTTATAAATAAATTAGTTTTAGTTTCATCTTTTAGGTACTTTGGGAGCTTATTATAATAAATATTTTATTGGATATTGCTAATGGGCTTGTGGTTTGTATAGCCTAGAATTTAGCAACATTAATCTGCCTTACACCAACATTAGGAGGTTACTATAATGAAAAATGACTTACCGGAATGCCAGCGTTTTTTCCTTCACAATGCCGAGGTTAAAGTCCAACTTCAGTATAATGCAATCCATAATCACTACACATACATAATCAAAGGATATGTTAAAAGCACTTGCTCAGGCTCTTTCCCATTTCACAACACCGGCCCCTATAAATACCGACGAGGCAACGTCCGTCGCCTTCCGCGTTCCGAATGTAACTGAATAACTGACAGTGACTGATTTCACCCCCACTCCCTCTCACGCCACCTGACACTAACGTCAGAGCGCTGCAACTTCACTGCAATCGTCAATGAACGGCTTTGTTCTTATAACCTCTCATAATTCGTAATTTAAAACATTTTGTAAACTTTGCTGTAATTTCCCAAATAAAATAAAATAATGTGCCGTTTTTTTCATTGTATAAAGAATTTGGGTAAGTATACAGGGTGTTATTGACATCGTAACGAAAACTTTGCGGGACCATGATTCTGAGTACCTACATATCAAATTCCTAGTCGGAAAATTAATAAAAAATAAATGAGTTTTTATAATTATTTTCATGCCAGAAAACAAATTGTTTAACCTCTTGATTCCCGATCAATATGGCGGCTATTATGACGTAATAGCCAAGGTCACGGGTTCATGTCAAGTGGTGCGGCACTTGAGTCAGATTTATCGTTCGTAACTCGTTTGTTTATAATATAAGACTGATCTAAAAGTAAAACCATCAATGATCAATTTAAATCGAACAAAAACTCAAACTCAGGTAGAAATCAAAATCTTAATTAAACATTTCCGACAAGAAAAACACATTATGATCAAATAATAGTTCTATTATTTTTCGTTACGGTTACGGTGTCACTGACACCTGTATATCTTTCCGACCAAATAGTTAATGACACTTGCGGCAAACAGTCACGACATAAAAAACCTTTATATCTTTTCGTATTAGATACTTTTAGATATTCACGCACTTTACACCAATACAATAGCGAAATTCAATAAAGTAAAAAAAAAAACACAATTACTTTATCAACTTTTTTTTCCCGACAAAGTTGACGTGTTTCGAAGACCGCGGTCACGAGATGACTGACGAGGCGAGTGCTTGTCATTATAAAGTTTTGTGTGTGTAACTACCCTCACTTACCCAGTTTTTTTCGAATGCCTTTAGTGATTTTCTTATCACGTGTCGTTTGCAATGATTGTAATCATACTTAGGATGTCAGGGACATCGTAAAGAAAACTTTGAGGGATAATTCTGTCCATGATTCTGAGTAGTAGAATTTTCTGTCGCAAAAGTATAGAACTAAAATTACTTAATTAAAAAAAAAAAATCATGTATTTTCCGAAAGGAAATTCCACTTGATATCAACTCAGAATCATGGTTTCAATTATCACCCTCAGTATTTATTATGGTGTCACTAAGACTCATACCTACTGGTAGGTATGGCTTTCTGTATGTACATGTACGGGGTAAGTATAAGTGGCATCGTTACGAACACTGAGGGGGATGATTCAGCTCATTATTCTGAGTTGATATCAAGTGGAATTTTCCATCGCAAAAGTATATGACTGAAAATAATAAAAAGAAACAAAATATGTATCATGAATTTTCCGACGGAAAATTCCACGTGGTATTAACTCAGAAACATGGTCTCAATCATCCCTCAAAGTTTTCGTTACGATGTAAGTAACACCTGTGTTATTTATTGAACGTCAAAAAAACAAAGCATCAACTTAAAATTCTTTATTTTCAATAATCATTACTTACTTATTTATAAGTATCGTACCAAGTACCGACTTAAAGGAAAATACGTACAGCGCAATGTTATTGAAAATAACATTTATTTAACGTATAAAATCTAGTTTACTTACAAATATTATAATGAAAATATAATTTATTTATTAAATTATACATATATCACAAAATGAGTGGTTATTTATAAGAAGATTATAAAATTTAATCAGAATTTCAGATTTAATTTGTTCACTTTCTCATCTACCCTGCACGTAACATACCTTTTAAGTAGAAATAAAAATAAACCAAACATTTTTAAAGGATTTAAAACGTGTAAGTATATATCTAAAATTCTGAAAACTTCATTTTAATATAGGAAATAACTAAGGGAATACTAACTCTGCCATAGATTTGCAACAATTAATTACTTAAATAAAACAGTTTTGAGTAGAGCACATACATAATTACAATAAGGTTCTTTTATAGGAGACAGTCTGATTTATTTATTGTATTGGAATAACCCTGACACCAGGATGGCTGAGCTTTATAATCCACATCCGATAAAAAAAGTAACAAAAGTTATGAAAAGTTGAAAAAATATGAATATTTAGTTGCACGGAATTTCTATCCGGACAATAAGGAAGTCATTTACTTGTAATAAATTTACGAAAAAAGTAGGCCTATTAAAAGATACAATATCAGATGGTTTCCTTTAAAAAAACATAATGTTCAGAAATTGTTAACTACAGCTTACCGATCAGACTCTTTAAACAAAATTTTATTAACAAAAAGCTTTTAAATTGTCATGGAATGTTCTTGGAATGTGGAGTAATTATTCAAGAGAGACAAGAAATTTTTGGCCCGTGGTAATAGTCGGAACTGCTACAGCTTCCTATGGATAGTTCTTCGAACACCAGCAGTCAATATCCAGTTAGAACTGATGATGAAATTTTTGGCAGTTGTTATAAATCTTATAGAAAAGACAAAAGCGCCATCTGTCGACGTCATCCAAGTACCACTAGATCCTTGTCGACTAGGCTATATACGATTATTAAGCGATCCTTCTTAACAGTTCAGCGTATGTACAATTCCTCTCTGTTCAATAGAGAAACGAAAATCGACAAGGTGCTATTTTATTAAAATAGCTAAGGTGTATTTTACAGTAACCTACTTAAAAACTAGAGAAAACACAGGTAGTTTCGGTTTTTCGGTTCAATTTGGGCCAGCGCATGGTCCTTACGGGACAAGTGGGTAAGGCGATCCTCACACAACATTGTTCTTGTATTAGTCATCAGTAAATGACATACAAATCAATACAAACTTTCTGACCGCTTTAGCGCCAACTGCGTCAGTGCCCAGTGTCGTGTCAGAATCGCCTAAGTTACTCAATCGCGTTTTTCCAATGAGAGGCTTTCCAATCGACGTTCCCCAAACACACGTTAGATGCCGTTGTTAAGTTTTTTCTTCGTTTAAACTTCTAATTTCATGGATAACAGACATATGCATCTTTCATCATCCCAAAAGGGTATAAATGATGACCCTTTTTAATTATTTTTTTTAAAGGTTCATCATATCCATCTTAGGACTTCGTATCAACAGTGGCTGCAAGTTGTCTTTGATTACTTGTGGCTCTGCCCACCCCATTTGGGATTACGGGCGTGAGTTTATGTATGTGTGTATGTGTATTTTTTTATTCTGAACAAATTCTATACAATGACATAATGTTATCCAAATGTCACGCAACAATTAGTGGTATATATGCTTCTGCCATTAAATTACATTTTTGAATAATTTTGTACCCCAGCAATGAGAAAATAGGTAATTATCACGTTAAAAGTGAACAACGCCATCTATCGTGTGTTTGGGGAACGTTGATTGGGAAGTCTCTCATTGGTTGATGGTTGCGATGATTGCGAGTGTGGAGTATCACCACAAACTATGGCTCACCTTTTGTGCTGTCCTAAGTGCCCTAACACCTGCACTATTGAAGACCTGTACGAAGCCACTGACAATGCCGTAAGCGTGGCCAATTATTGGTCAGCAAAAATTTAGCTTCGATCGCCATCGACTCGCAAAGAAGAAGATTAGAGTAGGCAGGCCACAAGTTGTGAGACGTGGTCAGCCATATTAGAAATCATGCGCTAAATGATTGACAAAATGAAAACTTTTGTAATTAAAAAAATAATAATATTGATACGGAACTATCGCCATTCTGAAATAAAATTATGAGTTTAAAACATTTTTGAATTTTTGCTTAAGTATCACAGCGTAAAATTTTTATTTTATACAAAATTTAGTCACTGGCACATAAAACAAAAACAAATTATACATTATAATCTAAAAATATTCGTTAAGTAGTGAAGACTCGCCAATTAAAACTAAAAAAGAGCATAATTATTAAAAGCACATTGAGCAATCTAGGATTAAGATCAGTCATAATTCTGTACAAAAAACAATTATTTAATAACAAAATAATCCAACACCAACAAAATAACTGTATTATTTTACCACACTACACGCAGGTGTTAATCACAATTAGACTGATTCATTCCATCTCTTTCTTATTAGCATTTTTATCCTTACAAAAATGACAGCAGACTTCTATTTAATAAGGTAAGTGTATTCAGCATGACAACCGCGCCGCGCGCGGCTCGAATTATATTGACCGCTTCGACCAATAAACGATACGAATGCTATCTATGTAGATGGACGTCAAGCGACTATTGGTCGAAGGCCTCGATACAATTCGCGCCGCGCGCGACGCGGTTACCGTGCAGAGCCTACTGGTACCTATGTGATTCTTTTAAAGCCACTTCAACGCCAAGATGGCCGTCGCATTTTTGTCGTAAGTCAGTGTCTTAGAGAATCACATTATAAGTCTAGGAATAAATTACAATGGTTTTTGCATTGTAAAAGATCAGAATTATTTGAGTGTGTCCATTGATGACGCTCGATTGGGCACGTCACGAAGTTTCTAACACTTTCAGACATAGCTTTGTTCAATTTACTATCTCACTAAAATGCTGATTTCAAATATTAAAAAGATTCAAATACAAAACAGGAATTCTAGTAAAGATTCGGCATAGACAGCTAATGATTTAAAAAAAAATGCACTTTTAAAAGTCTATCTTTACTAGCAGCCGATGAAAAAGTTTTTAATAATTAATAAATAGTAACTATTAAATAAATAAAACTATAACCTACCTTAAGTGTGTTATACTGATACATGTGTTATTTTAAGCTGTATGTTTTCCTTAAATAAAAAATAAAATAAAATAAATAAATATTAATGAGGAATTTTCCAGGCTACGTTCTTTAAAAACAATACAGATGTCGTTGTGCAGATTTAACGTGATAATTACTTATTTTCTCATTGCTCGGGTACATAATTTTATTCAAAAACACAATGTAATGACAGAAGCATATATTATACAGGGTGTTAGTGACATCGTAACGAAAACTTTGAGGGATGATTCAGACCATGATTCTGAGTTGATATCAAGTGGAATTTTCCGTCGCAAAAGTATGGATAGGAAAATAATAAAAAAAACACAAAAAATTCATGAATTTTTTGACAGGAAATTCCACTTGATATCAACTCAGAATCATGGTCTGAATCATCCCCCTCAATATTCGTTACGGTGTCACTAACACCCATACCTACTTGTATGGCTACCGTATGTATTTGTACGGGATGTAAGTGACATCGTAACGAATACTGAGAGGGATGATTCACCTGATTATTCTGAGTTAATATCAAGTGGAATTTTCCGTCGCAAAAGTATAGAATTGAAAATAATTTAAAAAAACTAAAAAAAATACATGATTTTTGCGACGGAAAAATCCACTTGATATAAACTCAGAATCATGGTCTGACTCATCCCTCAAAGTTTTCGTTACGATGTCACTAACACCCTGTATAATAAAAAATATTGTTGCTTGATATTTGAACCACATTATGTATAGAATAAAGTTTCTACCTATATTGCTTCTTTTTATTTGATCAGAATAATAAGACAGCCTCCGTGGTCTAGTGTTTAGAGCGTTAGGCTCACGATCTGGAGGTCCGGGTTCGATTCCCGATGGGGACATTGTCGAAATCACTTTGTGAGACTGTCCTTTGTTTGGTAAGGACTTTTCAGGCTTGAATCACCTGATTGTGCAAAAAAGTAAGATGATTCCGTGCTTCGGAGGGCACGTTAAGCCGTTGGTCCCGGCTATTAGCCGTAAAAACACCTCCACCAACCCGGAATGTGAGCAGCGTGGTGGAGTATGCTCAATACCCCCTCCGGTTGATTGAGGGGAGGCCTGTGCCCAGCAGTGGGACGTATATAGGCTGTTTATGTATCAGAATAATGGGTGGAAGATGTAACTGTGCCTGGGTGTAATAAAAAAGGTCATCATTTATACCCAAAAGCAAAGATAAAAGATACATAATGTCTGTTTTGTTTGAAATTTAAAGGTTTAACGAAGAAATCTGTACAGCGCTATCTATATTGTATTTGAGGAATGTAGCGTGGAACGTCCCTCAGTAACTATAAATTATAATAAAAAAAGGTAAAAATGTCCCTAAGTGAAGATAATTTATCCCCAGAACTTGGCGAAGCTCTGCTTTTAATAAAGCCGTGTTTTTAATAAATTATATTTTTTATTTTTTTAGAATTGAAATTAATTTAATACTTAATAAAATATTTGGTTCATTTTGAACCAGATTTGAATTTAATTCAACGTGAAAATAATAATAATAATTTTGGAAATAAATAAATAAAACAAATCAGCAATTTTGAATTTGGGGGCACAGCAGTATATTCGCCAAGTCATGTTTACTTTAGAAGAATGCTGAAAAGTATTAAATTAGACATAAAATATAATTTCAAAAACTTTTTCATCGGCGTCTAAGTAGGAGTAACTTCAAAAGAGATTTCATTTGATAGAGTTTTAAAAGTCTCAATTACTCTTTTTGCGCCGTTGCTGGGTAAAAAATCTTTGTAATTAAATTTTCAACGCCCGTGATGGGCAACACCATAGTGATGGGCTGAGCGACAAGTAACATTATTAATCTAATAAATGCAGTTAAATTATAGATTTACATATTACCACGTATCAGGTTTGCTTTAAGATAAGTGAAGAACGATAAATGAAGAATAACCGAATAAAATAATGTAAAGAAATAATTATTGTAAAACCTTCGATAGTTTCTACGTGATAAGAATTTGAAAATGTATAGAATGACATATTTTTTAAAGAGTTCTTTTCCCTGTTCTATAAAAGACAAAGTCGCTCCTATATCTTCTTTGTCTTCGTCTACCTATTTCTTTCAACCTGATACGGCAAGGATTGACCACTACAGTATACCACACACTCAATCGGAGATATGTATGATCAATTCGCTATCTTTACTTGAATCTAGTTTCTTCAAATGATTTTCTCTGTCTGTCGATTTGTAGTCTCCTGTCGACGCGAATTCGCTTCCGTCGTCTAAAATTTCTAAGTATTTGCAATCATCGTCACTGTCTGATTGTCTGACGGCTAAATAAGATCCATTGTAGTCCTTTTCTGTATCGCTAGAGTCGCTTTTGTAAGCTTCATTGGCTTGTGATTCATCTCTATTGATTAGAGACTGAGAATCACTTCTTTCACTAAAGATATGTTTCGCGTGAGTTATTTCGCGAACTTTATCTTTGATGCTACCAACAGAATCGTATACTTTGTCGCTCAATCTGTGACTCAGTTCTTTGATCTTATCGCTGTGAGTTTTGAGTAAAGATGGACGTCTTTCGTCATCGAAAAGCGGTGGTCTTTCGTTGTCATATAGCTGATCCGAATCTTCGGTTTCGCTTAGAGGTATCTCGCAAGGAGAGTAAACGCCATCTTTGTTAGCATTCTTTTCTCTGTCGATCCATAAGTCACCTATGACAAAGTTCCTCTGTTTTTTGGAGTCGAAGGTTTTGAACATGATCTTGAAGGTAAGCCGGTAGACTGTAAGGAGAATGAGGACTGCTCCAGCGACGAAGAGGAGGTACATCGCAACTTGTTCCACAATAGGAAGGATGTTCAGGTATAACTTGAAGCGGGACTCCATTGAAGGTGGTAGGGAGTACATTCTCTGTAAAGAAAACATAATAAAGATTAAGTTAAAGAAAACGATTGAGCCGTGGTAGCGCAGTTGGAAGAATGTCTGACTCTAACTGTGAGGTCGCCTAAACCACTGAATTCGAATTTATGAATTTCATTTCATTTCAGGTTGTCCATTGCTGTACAGCGAGGAAATGCGACTAGTGTAATGGGCACCTTTGCGCCCGGATTAATCAGGGGCGGGCTTTTTGAGGAGTGCAGTAAATAGTTGTGCCCCTATTAATTGGGACTTACACATAGCTGACGAGAAGTGGGCGTGTAAAGAGTGTAATTGACACTCTATCAAGATAATTCAGCTCATGATTCTCATTTAATATCAAGTGATTATGGAACTGATAATAATTTAAAAAAATCACTAATATTATCCTGAGTTTTGCGACGGAAAATTCCACTTGATATTACTCAGAATCATGATTCTGAGTTAATATCAGAAGCTGAATCATTTCCCTCAGTATTCGTTACGGTGTCAATTACACCATTTGCTTAACCTTTCGGGGATATAGGAGTGATGGCAAAATGTTTGGACACATATTAAGACAAATATTAAAAAATATAGCACGGAAGATAAAAGGAAAGAGGGGAAGGGGAAGACCTAGACGAGCTTACATGACACAAATTAAAGAGAAGGCGAACGTCGTGTCTTATAAGGACGTCAACGAATTGGCCTTTGGTGGACAAGAATGGCGAATGCTTCACCGACAAGAGCGTGGCGTGAGTTGATGATGATGATATATGTTAAGACTAGTAATGTACTCACAATATCGAACCAAAGCAGCGGCAGGTACATGTTGGCGAATCGCTCAGTGTTCTTGATAGAGGAAATGTCTTCTAACGCCATGTTGATCTGGAATTTGGAGCTCACGTCGATGGGTAGCCCTGAGTCTGGCTGGATCCAGAATCTGAGAAAGAATATAGTGATAAATAATTTGTTAGGACTAATTTTATTATTAATTGTGGTCCTATATAGTCATTGTGGTGCTGTAAAGTCACTGTGGTCTTGTATAGTCACTGTGATCCTGTATAGCCATTGTGGTGCTGTAAAGTCACTGTGGTCCCATATAGTCACTGTGGTTCTGTAGAGTCACTGAGGTCCTGTGTAGTCACTGTGATCCTGTATAGCCATTGTGGTGCTGTAAAGTCACTGTGGTCCCATATAGTCACTGTGGTTCTGTAGAGTCACTGAGGTCCTGTGTAGTCACTGTGATCCTGTATAGCCATTGTGGTGCTGTAAAGTCACTGTGGTCCCATATAGTCACTGTGGTTCTGTAGAGTCACTGAGGTCCTGTAGAGTCACTGAGGTCCTGTGTAGTCACTGTGATCCTGTATAGCCATTGTGGTGCTGTAAAGTCAATGTGGTCCCATATAGTCACTGTGGTTCTGTAGAGTCACTGAGGTCCTGTGTAGTCACTGTGATCCTGTATAGCCATTGTGGTGCTGTAAAGTCACTGTGGTCCCATATAGTCACTGTGGTCCTGTATAGTCACTGTGGTCCTGTATAGCTATTGTGGTGCTGTAAAGTCACTGTGGTCTTGCATAATCATAGTGGTCCTATATAGTCACTGTGGTCCTGTATAGTCACAATGTTCCTATATAGTCACTGTGGTGGTTCATAGGCTTGCTTCTCTAGCGGGGAGCGGTTTAAACCCAAGTACCGGATTTGTATCAATGACTTATTGTTTGTAATAACATGTTCGGCTTGAGCATTATATACCGATGGGCTAACAAAAAGCTCGGTGAGGTGTGGGTACTTAGTTACTAAATGATTATCACATGCTCAGCGGTGAAGGAAAACGTCGTGAAGAAACCCACTTTCCCGAGAAATGCATTTTCGGAGGTATGCGACCTAACCTAACCTGTATTGGGCTGGTTTTCCCTTCGCGGGTTGGAAGGTTGGACAGTCGCTTCTGTAAAAAACCGGACCTGTCAAATCTTCAGGTTAGGTAAGCGGACCCTGTGAAAAACGGGATGATGCTAGGAAGATGATGACAAAAAGTTTAATACAATCACAAAAGGAAACCAATATAACCCAAGGCTTCTTCTTCTATCGTGTGGATTGTGAGGTGAATTACCAACCTCATCAACCCTGGTGTCAGGGTTACTATTGAGCCGCCAAAGGCCCCTGACATGACTCATATAACGACTACGTACTTATATCAGTAAGTAGTAACCGGGACCAACGGCTTAACGTGCCTTCCGAAGCACGGATCGTCTTACTTTCGGACAATCAGGTGATCAGCCTGTAACGTCCTAACCAAACTAGGGACCACAAAGTAATTTTTGTGATATGTCCCCACCGGGAATCGAACCCAGGACCTCCGGATCGTGAGCCCAACGCTCAACCACTGGACCACGGAGGCCGTTATATAAAACTAATCCTTACCGAGTCTCATGCAACTCCTTGTTGGGGGTAAGGCCCTCTAGCCTGGTGAAGAGGACATCATCCCCCTTATAGTAATGCGGGTAAGACAGAGCTATGGGGAACCCATAGTAACAGTCCGTCACGTCGATCAGACCTTCCGGCAGACATTTACCTGTGGAAAAGAAATAAAAACATTTCAGAAAAAAAAAATATTCAAAATGATACCTATTTACATACTTACATAAAAGAAAAGAAAAAGGAAGTGTGGATGGATTTTGTAAATGTATACATTTTTTCTTGTCGAAATATATATCAAATCAAATATACTTTATTGCACAGAACTAAAATTTCAACAATCAGACACAACACATGAATACAGTACAATTTGGGCGGCCTTATTGCTCTAGAGCAATTTCTATATATATTTTTTTTGACGTGACTTATTGTAGATTTGCCGCAGATGGCATTAACTATTTGGCCGGACAAATGGGGAGCGCTGAAGGCTCTCACCCGGTACAACGTTTAAGATAACAGGCCTGAGGGTGCCCAGTTGGGCGCGAAACTCGGCTCAGGGCGTCGTGTGAGAGGAAAAATATTTGAAAGAATTTATTGACCCTAGTGGGTCGATAGCGATAAGCGCTGATTGAAGCTATGTTTTTTTTTTTCTAGTACCCCTGCCAGATAGGCAGGGACTTTATATGACTACATACATAGCTTACTTCTGCTTGCTACTTATTAATCTATTTGCCACATAGAGGGAATATAATTGATATTTTTTTTTTACTTAAGTATAATATACCTTTTCTGCAGAAGCATTGGTTCTCCTTGATGATCTTCCCGTTATCCAACATGTGCTCAGGGAAGCCGTACTTGTAAGCTTTCAAGCCTGACTTCACGCCTTCACCCATTGGGATCTGCAACGGAGGGAAAAATATATCAAAACGATGTTCGATGTTCCTGTTTGGTGTTGACCTGTTATTGGCTTAGTTTTTAAGTATGATATTTTTGCTATAGTTGTAGCTGTTGGTCTCCCAAATATTAAATAACATACATACATACATAAACTCACGCCCGTAATCCCAAATGGGGTGGGCAGAGCCACAAGTAATCAAAGACAACTTGCAGCCACTGTTGATACGAAGTCCTAAGATGGATATGATGAACCTTATGGTGATAAGGGATCAGCCTATCGCCCATAACATTAGTCCATCATGTTAGAGGACGCAATCCCTCTGTCGGTTTTTACGACATGCCCGGGAAGACAAGCAGCTGAACGTGTTCTATGTTTTTTATTTGCTCCCAGAACAGCATAGAAATATTAAATAAATATATAAATAAAACAACGCTACTAGTAGACTATATCCCAATTGGGGTAGTCAGAGGTACGTCCATCGCAAGGTGAACTAAGTACGCACACCTCACCGAGCTTTCTGTTAGACCAACGTGATAGGTGAGCAGTATCGCCGTCTATAATGGTCGAGTCAACTGTGTTAGTGAAAACTGCACTTAAGATAAATAAATCAAAAAGAATGAGATGAATGAATAAATAGATGAATGAATGAATGAATGAATAGATGAATGTTTTGTGAATTTGTGTGCAATAAAGTGTTTTATTATTATTATTATTATTATTATTAAATCACTCAATTTACTAGATTACACTGTCGCATTTGCCGGCTGACAACCCTTAGCGCTCCCCATTTGTCCGGCCAAGTAGTTAATGCCAGATACGGAAAATCCATTATAACTTACGTCAAAAAAAAACTGACAGAAAAATACCTTTCCAGCAGTGCTTACACGCGCAACGTGGTAAAATTATAGATCGATTCAATAAACGTCGAAATCGATAAGTTATTTTCTTCCCTAACATGCGTGCCACATGATTTTGTTCGTATTTTGACAGAACGACATGACCTATTTGGGTTCACATATTAGCACCAATCGACAAAACGACATAATTATATCGTCAGAATCGATAAAATGACGGTGCAAAATTATATCACGTTGTGTTGTGTTGAGGAGTGGCGTTGGAGGAGAAGGGAAAGAATAAGTTGGACAGAAAGGGTTACAAATGAGGAAGTGTTAGTAAGAGTAAGGGAAATAAGATCTAAGATCTTCTTTCACCCTAAGGTTGCCTGGCAGAAATTGCTGTTTAGCAATAAGGCCGCCTATTGTGCTTATGTTTTATTCGTATGTTTATGTCCTTTATATATGTTGTTGTGCAATAAAGTATTATTGATTGATTGATTGATAAGACAAATACTGAGAATTATTGAGGACAGAAGAGGCAAGATGATTGGACACCTAATAAGACACGACGAATTTATTAAAAACATCATAGAAGGAAAGAGAGGAAGGGGAAGACCAAGAAGAGCTTACATGGAACAGATTGAAGAAAAAGTTAACGTCGTATCTTATAGGGAAGTCAAGGAATTGGCCTTTGATAGACTGGAATGGAAAATGTTACACCGACAAGAGCGTGGCTCTTAAATTGATGATGATGGTGCATGTTAGCCCTACTGAACTATAAAACTCTGTACATGTCTGAACTAATTCATAAAAGTACATAATAATTAAAACACAAATACAAAAAAGGATTAAAACAATTCAAGTAATTAAATCTAAAGCATTAATTCGAGAGTTAAGTTTTTAAAGAATTTAAATATTTGGTTTTGTGACCTTGTCATTGACTTTCAGATTTTCGAGGCTTTTAGGGATGCGTAGGAAAAATACATACATCAACTCACGCCTATTTCCCACCGAGGTAAGCAGAGACTATACAATTCCATTTGCTTCGATCCTGACACACTTCTCTTGCTTCCTCCACATTCATCAATCGCTTCATACACGCACGCCGCACAGGCAAAATATGTAACATAAATGGCCAGGGATTACAACTATGAGCTACTTGGCCGGACTAATGGGGAGCGCTGAGGGCTCTTACCCGGTACAGTCATGAGCAATATAACCCACTTTAGGACTCTGCCGCACTAACATATTTGACATTTAATGAGACTTACAGTTCAATTTGTCAAAAAAGTTAATGTGACATGGTACCAAAGTGTACTTATACATATTAATGCTCGTGACCGTACAACATTTAAGCCAACAGGCCTGAGGATGTCCAGCGCGCGAACTTCGGCTCAGGCCAGGGTTTCGATTGAGAGGATTATGTTTGAAAGTATCAATTGCACCTTGTGGGTTGATAGCAAAAAGCGCTGAATGAGGGGAGTCGTCGACCACGCCGGCGGGGTCGGTATCAGGGTCCGGAAGTGTAAAGTTTGTTATCTCTAAGACTAGAGTAATCGGGTCGTCAGGATCGTATATTACATCCTGAGTTTGTATAAAAAAGGGTATAAATGTAGGAAAGTGAGAATGCTATGGAAGGATAATGAATGGGAATTCGATTGTTTATGGTATGAAAGGAGGATGGTTTATGATGTCTGTCGGGTTAGAGGATTTTGTTAAAACTAATTAAAATATAAGGAGTAAAGATATTTAAAATATCCCATGTTATTTCTATATACCGCATAAATATGTAAAAAAAAATATTTTTATGAGGAACCCTTCGATAATAACTTATGCCTAACTCTTTGCAAATTCGGCAATGTCGAATAAAAGGTGTACTTAATTGACAAGTTTACATAATGGTAAAATGGACAAACAGACTCAATTTAAAAAATATTTTTTTTTTTACGTTAATTGCCCCAAATAGTTAAAAGGGTTTCTTCACGGCATAGAAGAAAGAGGTTGGAGGGGCCAAGATATGTCCCCACCGGGAATCGAACCTGGGATCTCCGGATCGTGAGGCTCGCTCAACCACTGGACCACAGAGGTCGTTAACATTCACATTCATCGATCGTTTCATTTTGTGAAGAATATACTTGATGGGGTAGTCAGAAATATATTCTTCACAGTTGCGAGCTTATATTATGTTATAAAATAAGTTTTGAATAATTAACTAATTATAATTATTATTTATAACGGTTGGACGCAGTTCAAGGTTGTTTGTTCATACAAAATATTTTCTTTTTCTCCTTATAACCCGTTCTATTAATTAAATTTTTATAAGCATATTAAAATATATTTCTTTTTATAATAGTTCCAATGTTAATAAAATATATAACATAGTCAAATTAAATACCTACACTAAAATACGTCAAAACACAAATATATAGAATACCATATCTGGCGTCATAAAGTCCATTCCTATGTTTTTCCATATCTAAACATGTCATTATGTTCCGGCAATTTTATTGAATATAATCTTCGCGTTAAGTATGTTTTTGTTCGCTTCCAAACCAGCGTAAAAGTACATTGCTTAACTTATCGATTTTTCTCGAACATTGCAGAGCTATTGAAGTCGATGTAAGTATTGCATGAATAAAATGTTATAAGTGCTACCTATAGTATGGATTGCAAATTACTTTTTATAATAATAAACTTAATATAGAAAAGGGCAAACGAAATGAGTTGCAGAGTTTCCTTAAAGTTCTTGTTACACTGAAAGCGATCAAAAAGCGAGGAAATTAGTGAAATATTTAAGAATCAATCAATCAATCAATAATACTTTATTGCACAACAACATATACAAAGGACATAAACATACAAATAAAACATAGGCACAATAGGCGGCCTTATTGCTAAACAGCAATTTCTGCCAGGCAACCTTAGGGTGAAAGAAGATTATTCATTGGAGCACGGGCTGGTGCAATAAACATTTATAATGATACCAACATAACAAAAAAAAAGAATAATAAATAATATATAGGTACTTATCTAAAGAAATAATATAAAAAAATAAGAATCATTGCATCTCTAAATATCGCAATTATTATTTATCATCTAGGTATAATTCTCGATAGATTTGAAAAAAAAGTTTGAAAGCCGCATAGAATCTAGCGTGACGTGAATAATTATTTAAGAGCCACGCTCTTGTCTGTGTAGATTTCTCCATGCTACTTTTTTAGGGAAAAATAGGGCAGCGGTTTCCCTCTTGCCTTCCGCCAAAATCACACACTTTCGACGTTTGAACGCTTTCATTGATGACGTCACAGGACAGTATTTCCATACAAACTCCAAAGAAAATTTTCGTTTTGACGTTTCGTAAAAAGTATCTCATTACACTAAGTTGTCAGGTAACCTATTATCTACTATTCTTGTAAATTCAGATTTGAGACCTATAGTGACTACTTGACCGGACAAATGGGGAGCGCGGCTCTCACCCGGTGATTGTGCTAATTCACTAGGCCAGGATTCACTTGGTTTATTAACACGTTCATTGTGTATGAACCACATATGAGGCAATATATTTGAAACTCGTACGCATGTCCCATATGTGGGGCACATTTTTGTAAGTACTTAAATTCCAATGTGTTTATTAAAAAATTACATTGCACGTGAAGGTTTGGTATCTAATTTTCAGTTACACAATGAACGTGTTGTGTGAAAACAGTCGTAATTATTGTCTAAGCGAAATAACTTTATCGCTTTTAGTGGTTAAGATGGCTAAAGTCAGCGGGAGTGATGTCGCAAATGTGGCGACACTGTGAACTACACTATTAAAGGTATGTAGCAAGTGTCTAGTCAATGTCGACACTGTGTTTTCTTTAGGAAGTAAATACCCCAGTATACACCGAGGAGCTCGGTGGCGCAGCGGTAAACGCGCTCGGTCTGCGATTGTTGAAGTTAAGCAACTTTCACAAAGGCCGGTCAAAGGATGGGTGACCACAAAAAAAAATGTTTTCATCTCGAGATCCTCCGTGCTTCGAAAGGCACGTTAAGCCGTTGGTCCCGGCTGCATTAGTCGTTAATAACCACCAATCCGCACTGGGCCCGCGTGGTGGTTTAAGGCCCGATCTCACTATCCATCCATAGGGAAGGCCCGTGCCCCAGCAGTGGGGACGTTAATGGGCTGGTGATGAGTAATTTTGCTGCCTAATATCAGTTCTCAGACAGTTAATCCCATGCATTCATATCTTCTAAAGTAATTATTGTCTCAAAACATTTGAAAGGTAAATTCTGAATGTCAATTGGAATCTTATTGTAAAAACTTATACATTGCACCTTAAAAAGAGTACTCACCAAAGGTGCAGCTCTGCAAAGACTTTTTCTGAAGAAGAGAATGGATTCGTTGGCGCTGACTCCCCCTTTGAACTTGGTGCCATCGGAAGCGTACTGCAGGTTGGAACAGTGCTTGCCCTCCCATTGGGGTAAGTCAGTGGACCCTTTGTACGTGTCGATTAGCCCAGCATTAGACACGTCGTCTTTTCCCGTGAAGATTGTCTCGTAATCACCATTGAAATCGTACATCTGGGGGAAGAGAAAAATAGAATTTATCTCAATTCACTACTACCTTATTTTTTATATTTCTATATTATTTTGTGAATTTTTTCTCATGTTAGCGAATGTAATTTTAGGAGGAAAATAAATTTCTTAATCTCTTAAAGTTCTTTAGTTCTTAGTTATGCTGCACCGACAAGAGCGTGGCTCTTAAATTGATGATGATGAAAGTTCTTAAACCCGAAACCCGAGAATTCAATAAGTTAATCAATCGATAATTCTTTACAGCACAAAAACATAAACACAGGACACGTACAGACTAATAAAATATGCACAATAAGCGGCCTTATTGCTAAACAGCAATTTCTACCAGGCAACCTTAGGGTGAAAGAAGTTTGCAATGGAGCGCGGGATGGTGTAATACAATAAAAAAAATACAAAAAATAAAGTTTTTTTTTTTATTTACATAGAGAATCATCGAAATTAACAGAAAGAACGGCCTCCGCTCCCACCAGCGGTTGAGCTAGGTTTACCTCACCCCCTCGGTCTTACTTTAGTCTTCAATCGTGTGGCGTCAGACGTCACACAGATGCGCGTGTACGATAGCGCCAATGTGTAGTGTAGTGTCTGTGTAAAACGAGGTGTTTTTTATGAAGTGGCCGGGGGGCTTCGAAAGGCACGTTAAGCTGTTGGTCTCGGCTGCATTAGCAGTCCTTAATAACCATCAATCCGCACTGGGCCCGCGTGGTGGTTTAAGGCCCGATCTCCCTATCCATCCATAGGGAAGGCCCGTGCCCCAGCAGTGGGGACGTTAATGGGCTGATGATGATGGCCGGGGGAGTCACTAGACCACTGAGGTTTTCCACTCACCCGGTCGATGAGGCCGAGCTTGTCGAAGTATATCCATCCCGGCATGAAGGTGTTGCCCAGGGTCATCAGCTCAGACTTGTAGCCCATCATGAACTCCCTTGCTGTCATCTTCACCAGGGGCTTGGCGTTGGTCAGGCCGATGAGGTTGTTTAAGCCGATTCGGGTGAAGAAGCTCTGCGAGGATACCACGTTGGCTATGCTCTGGGGGAAAGAGAAATAAAATAATTAAAAAATGTTTTTTTTTTTATTATATTAAGGCATACATAATAACATATACATAAATAGCCTATATACGTCCCACTGCTGGGCACAGGCCTCCCCTCAATCAACCGGAGGGGGTATGGAGCATACTCCACCACGCTGCTCCAATGCGGGTTGGTGGATGTGTTTTTACGGCTGATAGCCGGGACCAATGGCTTAACGTGCCATCCGAAGCACGGAATCATTTTACTTTTTCGGACAATCAGGTGATTCAAGCCTGAAAAGTCCTTACCAAACAAAGGACAGTCTCACAAAGTGATTTCGACAATGTCCCCATCGGGAGTCGAACCCGGACCTCCAGATCGTGAGCCTAACGCTCTAACCACTAGACTGCGGAGGCTGTTATTAAGGCATACATAGATTTACAGGAGGTATTATATTTAGACGGGAAGACAACAGATGGACTAAGGCTTACTGTGCAGTTTTCACTAACACAGTTAACAGCCTCCGTGGTCCAGTGGTTTGAGCGTTCGGCTCACGATCCGGTGGTCCCCGGTTCAAATCCCGGTGGGGACATATCACGAAAGTCACTTTTTGAATTCTAGTTTGGTTAGCATATTACAGGCTGATCACTTGATTGTCCGAAAGTAAGATGATCCGTGCTTCGGAAGGCACGTTAAGCCGTTGGTCCCGGTTATTACTTACTATAATGAAAGTTAGTAGTCGTTACATGAGCTATGTCAGGGGCCTTTGGCGGTTCAATAGTGACCCTGACACCAGGGTTGATGGGGTTGGTAAGCCACCTCACAACCCACACGATAGAAGAAGAAGACTGACACAGTTGGCTCGACCATTATAGACGGCGATACGGCTCACCCATCACGTTGGTCTAACAGAAAGCTCGGTGAGGTGTGGGTACTTAGTTCATCTTGCGATGGCTGTACCTCTCACTACCCCAATTGGGTTATAGTCGTGAGCTTATGTTATGTAATATTGTGTAATACAAATATTGTTTGGAGGAATAATTTTACAACGCACACGCGCAGTAAGTACCTAATATTAACGGCTTTTTAATTGTTTACTTTATAAATAGTTCAAGTAACATTAATCCATTAGACACATGGTAATTCGCAAGTCAATATATATATGAAAACATTATGTATATGTACGTAAAAAATTATCTCTCCTTCCGAGAAACTGTGAAAGGCATACTTAGGTACAATACAAGAAATAAACATAAAATTGCTATTCAAAACTCTAGATTAAGTAAATTAAATTCATCTTTTTTGGGGTTATGTATACGTTTTTACAATAAAATACCAGATAATATTTTAAATTTGTCAGAAAATAAATTTAAAGTTCATGTGAAGCTTACTTTATGTAAAAAAGCTTATTATAAGATTAATGACTACCTAAATGATAAAAATGTCTGGTATTGAATGTGTTCCTCTAGTTAATCAATAACTTGTAATGTATATCCTCATTGGTTTTTAAAAGATGTGTTGCTGTTGCAGTTTCTTGTCATTTCTTCTCCTCAGCCATAACACCTTGCGAAATGACGTAAATTCAAAAATGTTACATTGACCTTCAACAAGTTTATCCATGATAATTACGTTGAATAAATGATTCTGATTTCTGATTCAAAACATACAAACATAAATTTATACAGGGTGTTAGCGACATCATAACGAACACTGAGGGGCGTGATTCAGACCATGATTCTGAGATAATTTCAAGTAGAATTTTCCGTCACAAAACTCATGTTATTTGTGTTTTTTTTTATTAATTATTTTAACTTTTGCGATGGAAAATTCCCCTTGATATTAACTCAGAATCATGGTCTGAATCATCCCCCTCAGTATTCGTTACGATGTCACTAACATATAATGTATAAAACTGGTTTCGCGGATGTGGGACATAAGTCCGCCACTTTATGGGATTGGGCCGGACATGTTTGTCGCATGCACCCTGAGCGGTGCGCACGGATCGTCACGCATTGGGTGCCTCATGACGGGTACAGGCGTCGTGGTAGACCTCGAAAGAGATGGCGTGACGACTTGGACGCTTGCCGGAGGGACTGGCCGGAGTGCGCACTGGACCGCGAAAAATGGAAGGAGGAGGGGGAGGCCTTTGCCCAGCAGTGGGGTCTTGTAGGCAAGATTAGATTTAGATAGATATGGCGATAGGCGATTCACGAATACCTAATTATTACTGAAGTTTGCCATGTAAGTATCTAATTTAATCTCAAATTATTTTTTTTTTTGTAATTTTCATATGTGCTTTTACATTTAATTCTAAACATTATTTAAATATTTGTATACCTATGTGTAGGTGGAACGTAGAGAACTAACTATAACACCAACCTGTAACACCAATTTTATGTACCTATGTTCAATGCAAATAAAGAATCTGAATCTGAATCTAGATAGGCTCACTGAGCATAAGCCGCGGCGTTATGTTATTACATCAATGGTTGTGACGCCAAAGCCAAATGATTTCAAACCATAACCATAATATAGGTATTATAACTAATCATTACAAAAAAGAAGATATATTGAAATTATTGAGGAGCTCGGTGGCGCAGCGGTTAACGCGCTCGGTCTGCGATTTTTGAAGTTAAGCAACTTTCGCAAAGGCCGGTCATAGGATGGGTGTCCACAAAAAAAAAAGTTTTCATCTCGAGCTCCTCCGTGCTTCGGAAGGCACGTTAAGCCGTTGGTCCCGGCTGCATTAGCAGTCGTTAATAACCATCAATCCGCACTGGGCTCGCGAGGTGGTTAAAGGGCCGATCTCCCTATCCATCCATAGGGAAGGCCGGTACCCCAGCAGTGGGGACGTTAATGGGCTGATGATGATGATGATGATGACTGACATTATTATCGATAAAATCAGTTTACAATTTAAGTCAATTCATTTGTAGTTAACACGATCATTCAAATTACATGGCAGATCGTTTTAAAGTGTCATTAAAATCATCAATTACAAGAAAATACAAGAAAATTACCATTATTGATATTTATTTATAGTGTATTGATTAATAGGTTACCTAAGTGGGTAATAAACCTATATTCTAGCTATTTTTATAACAGGGTGTTTGACTGAGACAAAGATAAATTGTAAAATACTAATCTAGAAATAGAAGCCAGTCTAAGATGATCCAAAATCGAAGCCGGCGGGGTCGGTATCGGGTTTCTGAAGTGTTTGTTGTCGCGAGCTGATTGGCCGCCTCTATGGCTAGAGTGATCGGGTCCTCGGGATCGTATGTTACGTCCTTCGGGCGCCGATATTTCCGTACCGTCCCTAAACGGGATGTATTCGGAAACAACTAAGATAATCAGCCGATTTGAAAGAAAGAAAGAAAGAAAGAAACATTTATTACTTCCGGACACCACAGACACAGACAGACACCACACGGAAATCAATACACAGAAAAAAAAGAAAAAACAAAACAAAAAAAAACAATATCAAAAATCATTAACAAAAAAAAAACAAGAAAAACAAACCAAAATCATAAAAATAATAATTCCGTTCCGTTTCATTTCGTTCTATTCTATTTTTTTATTATCGTACTCGTTCCACATTGAAATGAAATTAAGGCTGATTCTATATTTAAAACGCAGGTATTTTTGATATTTTTAAAAGTTATAAATTTTTACGTGACAGGAAGGTCTTGGTTTGAAAATAAATTATTTATTATCGAATATGTAGTATTGTTCCTTTCTCATGGTGATCCAAATTCTGACCTTAAATCTCCTTTTAGAATGAAAGGGTAACATTGGAGCAAGGTTGTAGTAATTATAATGTGTGACTTTCCAATCGACGTTCCCCAAACACACGATAGATGGCGTTGTTCACTTTTAACGTGATAATTACCTATTTTCTCATATCTGGGTACATAATTATTCAAAAATGTAATGTAATGGCACAAGCATATATGAAACTATTTGTTGCCTGATATTTGGATCACATTATGTTTAGAAATATGTTGCTTCTCTTTATTTTGATCAGAATAATAATGTGTTAGGGTTCGTAATGTTTATTTTATTATTTAATTATTATTACAGACGGAATAACACCGTGAATCTGTGTCACGACTTTATTATTTTTAATTTGGAACTGGCATATTATTTCATTTGTTTTTATTTTGATTTCTTCTTTTTCGAACGGGAACGTTTTCATACATAAACTACATAAACTTACGCCCGTAATCCCTAATGGGGTGGGCAGAGCCACAAGTAATCAAAGACAACTTGCAGCCACTGTTGATACGATGTCGTAAGCTGGACATGATAAACCTTATGGTGATAAGGGATCAGCCTATCGCCCATGACATTAGTCCATCATGTTAGAGGACACAATCCCTCTGTCGGTTTTTACGACATGCCCGGGAAGAGAAGCAGCTGAACGTGTTCTATGTTTTTTATTTGCTCCCAGAACAGCATAGAAGAACGTTTCCCAACCTTTTTAAAAAGGCGGTGACGGGAATTTTGTTCGGTTGCGGTAATCTGCTATGAACTTTTCATAACATAGTTGGCTCGATCATTAGACGGCGATACGGCTCAACTATCACGTTCGTCTAACAGAAGTCACACGTGGTATTAATAAACGAATAACGCCCTCCGTGGTCCACTGGTTTAAGCGTTGGGCTCACGATCCGGAGGTCCCGGGTTCGAATCCCGGTGGGGACATATCACATAAATCACTTTGTGATCCCTAGTTTGGTTAGGACATTACAAGCTGATCACCTGATTGTCCAAAAAGTAAAAAGATCCGTGCTTCGGAAGCCACGTTAAGCTCGGTCCCGGTTACTACTTACTGATGTAAGTACGTAGTCGTTACATGAGCCATGTCAGGGGCCTTTGGCGGCGCAATAATAACCCTGACACCAAGGTTGATGAGGTTGGTTATCCACCTCACAGCCCACACGATAGAAGAAGATTTATTTATGAATCAAGTAACAATGAGTACGACGTTTGACCGATTTTATTGATGACGTCTCAGGACAGTATTTCCATACAAAGTCTAGCCTACTAGCCTTTTATTTCCAAAATTACACGGTTTCAATATCGGATTTAAACACAGCGTACATAGTAATAATTTGACACTGACAGTGACAGATGTCTGAAGGACATCCGGGAATAGGGACGCTTTACATCTCTACACTATTGTGCCTCCGGCATGCAGAACTCATATTTTTATTTAAAAAAAATAAACAATTTCTAGAATAATCTTACAGAACTGGTATCAAATATTCCGTGACGCAGGGTATAACCTTCCATTCACTGTAGTTCACTGAAATGCAGGAAGAACTAAAACCATTTGGTTTTATTTTTAAATTATTTTTTTTTTCTCGTTATTTACTGCTCAATTGGATTGTCAGTTACTGTGGTCCTGTAGTACATCGGCTTGCTCCTCAACCGGAGAGCGTCGGTTCGAACCCCGGTACGGGATTTCTTTGATTTTATTTTTATTCTTTATTTATTTATTTATTTTTTAATTTTATTCTTATTATTTTCATTTCTTTTTTTTATGTTAGTATTTTATAATTTTATACAAGATGTTGCACTGTCCCGCACCAAATTGTAATAAATGTTTCCTTTCCACTGGTTGCCTGGAAGAAATTGCTGCTTAGCAATAAGGCTGCCAGATTGTACTGTATCTGATCTATCGTCCATTTGTGTAAATTTGTTTTGTATGTTGTGTGCAATAAAGTATATTTGATTTGATTTGATTTTTTGTAATAAATATAGGCTCGCGTTTGACGTTTGACCGATACCGACCCCGCCGGCGTGGTCGACGATTTCCCTCAATCAGCGCTTATCGCTATAGACCCACTAGGGTCGATTAATTCTTTAAAATATTTTTCCACTCAGACGACGCCCTGAACCGAGGTACGCGCCCTACTGGGCACCCTCAGGCCTGTTGTCATAAACGTTGTACCGGGTGAGAGCCTACAGCGCTCCCCATTTGTCCGGCCAACTAGTTAATGCCATCTGCGGCAAATCTACAATAAGTCACGTCAAAATACTAAATTAAGTGTGTATTCACATACGTATTCTAAAAAGTTTTTATTTATTTATTTATTTATTTATTTATTTTGTGCGTCATTTTATGCCACATCCTCTCCCAGTCGGTCACTGCTGCAATCCATTCCGAATTCTGCATTTCGATCTTGAACTTGCACAAATCATTCGCAGTCCATTCGTATCATCTCTTGGCCATTTATGTCGAAATTGGACCAATGGCCGCCTATTATGGCCACATAATGCGAACGATGCAAGTGCATCTTCTTTTCCTTAAAGTAATTGTAATTTAAATAACTGTTAATAAGATTTCAGTTGAACTGGATATACTTAAAGTTCTTTTTTTCTTTGAAGTAGACATGTTTTCTTGTTAACGGCTTCCGTGGTCCAGTTATTGAGCGTTGAGCGCTCACGATCCGGAGGTCCCGGGTTCGTATCCCGGTGAGGACATATCACAAAAATGACTTTGTGATCCCTAGTTTGGTTAGGACATTACAGTCTGATCACCTGATTGTCCGAAAGTAAGATGATTCGTGCTTCAAAGCACGTTAAGCCGTTGGTCCCGGTTACTACTTACTGATGTAAGTAATTAGTCGTTACATGAGTCATGTCAGGGGCCTTTGGCGGCTCAATAAGGGTTGATGAGGTTGGTAAGCCACCTCACAACCACGAGAGAAGAAGTTAAGTGAAATATTTCCATAATAGGTCAACTTTAAGTACCTAACTACATAGTTACAATAATGACTATCGAAATAGTACTTTATATGCGCATACACTTAGGAATTTCATCATGAACCTAGGTAAGTGGGTCTTGGGCCGTGACCTGTAGGGCTTTGAACCTAAGACCATAAATTGACCATAAAACTATAAGTTTCAATTACTTTATGCGTAAATATGCTATTCTGAACGGCCTCCGTGGTCCAGTGGTTGAGCCTTGGGCTCACGATCCGGAGGACCCGGGTTCGAATCCCGGTGGGGACATATCACAAAATTCACATTGTGATCCCTAAGTTGCTAAGTAACTGATCACCTGATTGTCTGAAAGTAAGATGACCCGTGCTTCGGAAGACACGTTAAGCTGTTACTACTTATTGATGTAAGTACGTAGTCGTTATATGAGCCATGTCAGGGGCCTTTGGGGGTTCAATAGGAACCCTGACACCAGGGTTGATGAGGTTGGTAATCCACCTCACAACCCACACGGTAGAAGGAGAAGATGAATGTTGTTGTTAAACTGTTCAGTTTCGATAACTGAATGTCTATACTGTCTGCTAGCCCCTTAGGTAATATATAGCGTGATGTACATGTTTTTTTTATTATTATTTTTTTTGACGTGACTTATTGTAGATTTACCGCAGATGATATTAACTACTTGGCCGGACAAATGGGGAGCGCTGAAAGCTCTCACCCGGTACAACGTTTAACACAATAGGCCTGAGGGTGCTCAGATCGGCGCGAACCTCGGCTCTGGGCGTCGTCTGTGGTAAACCGGCTTGCTTCTCAACCGGGGACAGCCGGTCCAAACCGGCGGACCGGGTGACCGGCCAACCGGGTGACCGGCCAACTTGACGTCAGATCCGCCGGTCACCTTTAAATAATGCTGTTTGTAAGGCGAAGGAACTGAAGAGGCCAAGACAAACCGTATTGTGATTTTACGGTACCAGTGGTTTACCTAACAATAAATTAAAACCAACGTATCAACGGTGGCTGCAAGTTGTCTTTGATTGCTTGTGGCTCTGCCCACCCCATTAGGTATTACGGGCGTGAGTTTATGTATGTGTATGTATGTATGTAAATTAATAAAACATACATACACATACATAAACTCACGCCCGTAATCCCAAATGGGGTGGGCAGAGCCACAAGTAATCAAAGACAACTTGCAGCCACTGTTGATACGAAGTCCTAAGATGGATATGATGAACCTTATGGTGATAAGGGATCAGCCTATCGCCCATAACATTAGTCCATCATGTTAGAGGACGCAATCCCTCTGTCGGTTTTAAATTAATAAAAAATAAAAATAAAATAAAAAATAATTTATTTGTAGACAAAAAAGTCCATAGATGGTTAGTACAAAAGAAAATCTTACACACTATGTTAGTAATGATTATAGGAGGTAAGTATAATATTGAAAAAAAAAAAAAACAATATAATACTTTAATGATATAAATATCAGCGATATGCGTGTTTTCTTCGCCCGGATTATCCATGTATTTTAAAATTAATAAGTAGTTGTCAATCATCCGTCCCTTTACTTTTCGGGGATAAGAAAATGACGGGTAAAACATAAAAAAAATATATATAATTTTCTTATTTTTTTTTCTTTTTATTATTGTTCGTGTCATTATATGTTTATTGCACCAGCCCGTGCTCCAATGCATTAACTTCTTTCATCCTAAGGTTGCCTGGCAGAAATTGCTATTTAGCAATAAGGCCGCCTATTGTACTTATGTTTTTATTCGTATGTTTATGTCCTTTGTATATGTTGTTGTGCAATAAAGTATTATTGATTGATAAAATTAAGTGTCTGCGGGAATCGGGTCCATTAAGTGTACTTAAAAAATAAAATTAAAAATGTTAACTCAGAATCATGGTCTGACTCATCTCCCTCAGCATTCATTACGAGGTCTAACATCCTGTATTAGAAAACGGTCTCAAAATATTTATTTAGGAATATGATTCAATGTAAAGTAATTATGTAACATACATAACTTGTTTAAGTATGTTAATTATTATTTACTTGTACTTAAGATTACTTAACATAACATAACTATTCACGCCTGTAGGCAGAAGTGTATAGTATAGCCCTCTATGGATGCGTGAAACTTGGACACTGACACAGAAGGACAGAGAGAGACTCGAGGCTTTTGAAATGTGGTTTTGAATTGTGGACAGAAAGGGTTACAAATGATGAAGTGCTAGTAAGAGTAAGGGAAAAGAGACAAATACTGAGAATCATTGAGGACAGAAGAGGCAAGATGATTGGACACCTAATAAGACACGACGAATTTATTAAAAACATCATAGAAGGAATGCTAGAAGAAAAGAGAGGAAGGGGAAGACCAAGAAGAGCTTACATGGAACAGATTAAAGAAAAGCTTAACGTCGTGTCTTATAGGGAAGTCAAGGAATTGGTTTTTGATAGACTGGAATGGAAAATGCTACACCGACAAGAGCGTGGCTCTTAAATTGATGATGATATTTCAAAAATATCTTTAAATCTTTCAAATTCAAAAATATCTTTATTCAGTAAGTAACATAGTTACACTTTGAATCGTCAATTTTTACATAACGAAAGTCTCATCCGCCTAAAACTACTGCAGCTTCTCACAATCTGTATAGCCGGGGAAAAGAAGCTGCAAGAAAATTCTATGCCAACAATTTCCGATTCACCGTACGGATGATTTTAGGTCACAAGTCAAGACCTAAGTGGATGTAAGTACTAAGGCTATAGGACTATACTTAACCTTTAGGTGTTACCACATAACTGACAGTTCCTAAGGTTCTATGAATGAAGGTTCGAGAAGCACTAGTGTTGTGCTAGCTGACTCAATGAGTCAACTCATTTCAATCAATCAATCAATAATTCATTTGTACGTAACACTAACATTAATATTTCCCCTATTCCCAGTAGTCTTACCGAGTAGTCTTACCAGTTGAACTATTGGGAATTTCCTTCTCAATAGTCAAGTCGGAAGTTCACTATGTAGGTTGTCTATCAATTACCTAGGTCTATTATACGAGTAGGACTATTGAGAATTTTGTTTTACTGAGAAGTCAAAATTCCCAGTGGTCCAACCAGAAAGTCTATTGGGAAGGAAATATTTTGCGCTATCTTTTCCCTATTAATGTTATTTTAATGAATTATTAAGTTTATTAACATCACTCACTCAATCACTTTAAACCGAAAGACTGCTTTGTGTAAGTTTGTTTTTCTTTCTTTCTTTCTTACAATGCAAGTCACGCGTATACGTGACAAAGAATAATAATATATGTTAGTAAGTGTATCTAAAGTTTATTATATTTATTTCAGGGCCAAAGGTTTATGTGCACGCGTATCCTCCTAACGTGTGTAGTAATACATTTAAAGTTATTTTATGGTGTTATTTGGTGTCATCAATTAAGAAACAAAGGACTCCAACAATACTTATTTTTGCTCTATATGTTTACATACATACATACATAAACTCACGCCCGTAATCGCTAAAGGGGTCGGCAAAGCCACAAGTAATCAAAGACAACTTGCAGCCACTGTTGATACGAAGTCCAAAGATGGATATGATGAACCTTATGGTGGTGTTATATGGTTACGTTATATTTATAACTCTTATTTATGTTTGTTAAGGTTTATGGCTGTTTTCATTTCGGAGATAATATCTGTTTAAATTTTATACTTATATAATTTTATACTTATATACTTATATACGTTTTGTTGTTGTAACTGTGAATGCCGTGTGTACCTCTAATTGGGCCACATATAAAAAAAACTTAAGACTTTAATTTTATAACTTTACAATATGTGCACTGTTGGTATATCTATTTAATTAAATAAATAAGTTGTTCTAACAATCGATTATTGATTATTCAGATCGAGATGTTTCTAACTTGCCTGGGGAAGTCTTATTATTTTTTAATTTCACATAATATGCCAGAAAGAGGGTAAGCCCTGTTGGTAGAACGCTTGCCTCTCACTTTGAGGTCGCAGGTTCGAATCCAGCACAGACCTAAACCAATGACTGTCGAATTTATTTTCGAATTCATATTTTTATCATAAATGATTATCACGGGCTCAGCGGTGAAGGAAAACATCGTGAGGAAAACCACATTCCTGAGACATGCATTTTCGGAGGTATGTGACCTAACCTGTATTGGGCTGGTTTTCCCTTCGCGACTGCCTGTCTAAAATTGGAATTTTAGCAGTCGCTTCTGTAAAAAACCAGACCTAATAGAAATATAAAATAATCCTTCCATAATAAACGGTTCTTACTTTCTATCTTTAATTAGCTTTGAAAAAAAAAATGTAAACTGTGACTGACCATAATTTTATTTTTATTTTTGACGTGACTTGACTCAGATAATTGAGTCAGCTCACTAAGTATCCCAACTCTAGGTGAGAGTGAAGTAACAACCGTGTGCCGTGCTGACTAGTAATTCAAGTTTAAACTAGATATACTAGTTATTACTAGAATATTCGCCGGGAAAGAAATCCTAAAAAAAGTAGCTGGATCCACTGCTTCACACGATCACTGTGTACTTAACTGAAAATAGATATCAACCCCTTACGTGCAATGTTACTTTTGTTTTTATTTTTTTGACGTGACTTATTGTAGATTTGCCGCAAATGGCATTAACTACTTGGCCGGACAAATAGGGAGCACTGAGGGCTCTCACCCGGTACAAAATTTAAGACAACAGGCCTGAGGGTGCCCAGTTGAGCGCGAACCTCGGCTCAGAACGTCGTCTGGAGAGGGTAATATTTGAAAGAATTAATCGCTGTATGAGGGAAGTCATCGACCACGCCGGCGGCGGGGTCGGTATCGGGGTCCTGAAGTGTTTGTGAAAACTGCTCCGCGCTCCGCGTTCGAGAAGCAAGTCGGTGTAGCACATGGCCACAGTGGCATTCTATTCTATTCTAACATTGAATTTCGTATTCAATAGCAAATGAAATCAACACAGGTGCTAACTGTGACAAGGTTCTACGTGTCCAACTTTGTAGTTGGTTTGCGAAACACAACTATTTACTTTACAACCCTTTTTAATTACCGATTTTAAATGCATTTTATGAGCATAATAACTTAAATTTTATGACTGATTATTAACTTTAAGAGGTAGAAATTATCATTGTAATAATGTATGTATTACTCATATATGCAGGACGGAAGGGGCAAGTCATAGGGACTGTAACCTGGAACCTGACAGAAAGCAGCAGTAACTGTCAGTACTATTCAGAGGCGGAGGAAAAGAGTCCTAGTACGGCTTTGAAATAGACTACTCTGGGCGCCATCCCACTCGCGTCAGACAGAGTACTGCGGGGCGAAAGGCAAGAGGGAAACCACTGCCCTATTTTCCCTTAAAAAGTAACATGCAAAGTGCTATAGCGACAAGAGCGTGGCTCTTAAATTAGTGATGACGAATGTTTACTGAGCTGTTATACTTAACCAGAAAATTCAAAATGTGCTTAGATTTCGTGTCCATTTTTTATTTAATGTGTTACCTGATTACCTTATTGGTTCCAACTGAAAATCAGCGCCATAGTCTTGGCTACGGCATTATGCTGAAGTGGAACCGTTTTGGCATACATTCAATTAGAATGCCGAATAAATATTTTTTCTTTCTTTCATTCTGTTATTTCAAGCATTTACTGCATTTCGAAGCTAAAATATTTCTAGGCGACTAATTACCGAGTATGATATGGCCGACTAGTCGGATTTCCAGCTTAATGTATGTCCATTTTATTAAAAAAACTTACCAGCAAGGCGATATTGGCGAGGTAGAGCTGATCATCCTCTTTGTTTCCTTCTGATAGTTCAGGGACCCAGGTGAGCGGGTGTTTCGGGATGGCCGACAGGGTGTTGTTGTCGTTGAACCGGAGGACCTCGTGCTCCAAGCCCTCTCTGGGGAGGGAAACATTGTGTTTTATAAATTGGGTTAGTATCCTGCGTCTGTCTCTATTCGGAGACCATTCTGTGGGGATCTTAGGGTGCATCGATCGACAGCATCGATCGATGGTAGAATAGAATAGTCGACGTCGATCGATAGTTTCTACCAGACCAATAGATCGACCATCGATCGACGGCATCGATCGATGGTAGAATGGAATAGTCGACGTCGATCGATAGTTTCTACCAGACCGACGGACTGATTATTGTCATCGCCCGGCAATCGTACGAATGCTTAATCGAACAGTATCTGTCGATCAATTAAAGTTACCAGGCCAGTCGATCAACTTCGATCGGCGTTGATCGATGCCGTCGATCGATGATCGATCGATTGGTCTGGTAGCACCCTTAGCCTACAGTAGACCTTCACGAAGCCACTGACCATGCCGTAAGCTTGGCCAATTACATAAACAGCCTATATACGTCCCACTGCTGGGCACAGGCGTCCATTCAATCAACTGGAGAGGGTACCTATGGAGCATACTTCACCACGCTGCTCCAATGCGGGTTGGTGGAGGTGTTTTTACAGCTAATAACCGGGACCAACGGCTTAACGTGCCCTCCGAAGCACGGAATCATCTTACTTTTTCGGACAATCAGGTAATTCAAGCCTGAAAAGTCCTTACCAAACAAAGGACAGTCTCATAAAGTGATTTCGAGAATGTCCCCATCGGGAATCGAACCCGGACTTCCAGATCGTGACGCTAACGCTCTAACCACTAGACCACGGAGGCAGTTAAGCGTAAGTGTTTAGTGTAAGCGTGGCCAATTATTGGTCAGCAAAAATTTAGTATTGATCGCCATTGACTCGCAAAGAAGAAGGGTAGGGAATGCAAATCCGATTTCGCTAGTTCTCGTCTAAGTTTTAAAGAAAGAAAGAAACGTTTAGTTTTCGGGTTCAATCCCAAAGCATAATGGCCCCGATTCCAGCAGACACCTCCTAATTTTATTTTAATTTATACCCGTCACTTTCTTATCCGCCGAAAAGGAAAGGGACGGATGATTGTCCAAAAGTTAATTTTAAAATGAATGAATAACCCGTGTGATTAAAATAGCCATCTCGCTGGTATGCAATCCGTTTGACGTGCAGTCTTCTTAATTCTGTCGGGTTATTGGCCGATGTATTTTTAGACGGTTGTTTTAGATTTCTGCTTGAAATTGACGTGTATTTCAAAGTTTATGCCTGTTGATGACAGGTATAATTTAAAATAAAATTAGATGGCGTCTGCAGGAATTAGCACGAATATGACGAGATTCCATTCGAGATTGGGCGAATCTCGTTGAGTTTTACTTTTTGGGATTGATATTTCCAATCCCGCGGGTTCTTGAATATGAAATATCGAGTCAGGATTGGTTAGTTTTAGGACTCCCACTTTAGGACTCTGTCGCACTTTAGGACTCTGTCGCACTAACATATTTGACATTTAGCGAGACTTACAGTTCAATATGTCAAAAAAGTTAATGTGACGTGGTACCAAAGTGTATACATATTAATGCTCGTGACCGCACTTAATAAAGACAGATCTAAAACTGACAAAAACAGTTTTTTAGTTTAGTTTCATCAACCCTGTTGTCAGGGTTATTACTGAGCCGACAAAGGCCCCTAACATGGCTCATGCAACGACTACATACATCAGTAAGGAGTAACCGGGACTAACGGCTTAACGTGCCTTCTGAAACACGGATCATCTTACTTTCGGACAATCAGGTGATCAGCCTGTAATGTCCTAACCAAACTAGGGATCACAAAGTCCCCACCGGGATTCGAACCCGGGGCCTCCAGATCGACCCAAAGCTCAACCACTGGACCACGGAGGCCGTTATGTACTATGTTTAAGAAAAGCGTTAGGTAAAGAGTAGAAAGGTCGACCACGCCGGCGTGGTCGGTATCTGGGACCAAGGTCTCTGTGTAATAATAAGTGCTACATTTTATCACGTTTTTCTATGACGTCACAGTGTGCTCATCATACAAATGCCATAGTAATCATAAGTGATCGGAATATCTTAATGCAGGAAGTTGGAAAAGTATGGACAAGACGTTTGTTTTTCGGATATATATTTTTTTATCGGATATATTTATTTCTTATTATTATTATTTATTTAATTACTTTTTAAATTTATTTTTTATATATTATCTATTTTTTTCTTATTTTACTTAAAATAATTTCAAATAAGGATTTTGCCGTTGGGGTTGCCATCTTTAACCATGAACTTACACCTTACTTTTTTCACCTCATTATTCTGGGTCATCCCCCTCAGTATAGATACGTCCCACAGCTGGGCACAGCCTCTCAATCAACCGGAGGGGGTATAGAGCATACTCCAAGCTGCGCCACTGCGATTTGGGACAGAAATTCACTCACTTGTAAACATACGGCCCGACCTCCTTGACCTTGATCTTGTCGTCAATACCAGCCATGTACTCCTCAGCGTTGGTGACGTTGAATAAGAAGACTCTGCAGTACAGGTTCACTTCAGGCTTGCGCCACATCTCGAAGATCTCCCCGCCGTCTGTGAGCTCCACTTTCTGGAGAGAGAAACAGTACAAAATTGTAACAAAACTGATATTGGTCTGGCATCATGGGGGGATCCACGGGGGAGGGGGGTTCGACAGGTTGGGTTACATCATCAGTAAGTAGTAATAAGTAGTAGTTGTTAGGTGGATTACCAACCCCATCAACCCTGGTGTCGTGAGGAGCTCGGTGGCGCGAGGAGCTCGGTGGCGCTGCGGTAAACGCGCTCGGTCTGCGATTGTTGAAGTTGAGCAACTTTCGCAAAGGCCGGTCATAGGATGGGTGACCACAAAAAAAAAGTTTTGATCTCGAGCTCTTCCGTGCTTCGGAAGGCACGTTAAGCCGTTGGTCCCGGCTGCGTTAGCAGTCGTTAATAACCATCAATCCGCACTGGGCCCGCGTGATGGTTTAAGGCCCGATCTCCCTATCCATCCATAGGGAAGGCCCGTGCCCCAGCAGTGGGGACGTTAATGGGCTGATGATGATGAACCCTGGTGTCAGGGTTACTATTGAACCGACAAAAGCCCCTGACATGACTCATGTAACAACTACGTACTTACTTACATCAGTAAGTAGTAACCCGAGACTGACGGCTTAACGTGCCTTCCGAAGCACGGATCGTCTTACTTTCGGACAATCAGGTGATCAGCCTCTGTAATGTCTTAATCAAAGGAAACAAAGTGATTTTAGTGATATGTCCCGGATTCGAACCCGGGACTTCCAGATCGAGAGCCTTCGTTTCACCACTGAACAACAGAGGCCCTTACCACAATTCCTAGTTATTTGTTCTAAAATTAATTAAGGAAGTCACGTTAAAATGTCACATTAAAATCGATACCTTATCGGCTATAAATAAGGACTTAAACACGCTTAACCGAGACATTCGAATATTACTTAAGTAAAAAATTGCTTTTCCGCATTCTGCAAGCCTTTTTATATACAGACAATGGTGCTTATTCCTGTAAATACCATCTAATTTTATTTTAAGTTATATCTGTCATTTTCTTATCCGCCGAAAAGGGACGGGTAATCGACAAGCATAAAATTTATGGAACACACGTCAATTTTAAGCACAAATCTAAAACAACCGTCTAAAAATTTTACATTGGCCAATAACCCGACAGAATAATGTTGACAGCACACGTCAAACAGTTTGAATACCAGCAAGATACCTTTTTGATTCGCCCGGGTTATTCATTAATTTGCTCATTCTTCCTAAAATTGAGAGCTGTCAATCATCCGTCCCTTTTGTTTTCGGCGGATAAAAAAATGTCAGGTATAACTTAAAGTAAAATTAGGAGGTGTGTGCAGGAATCGGGGCTATTATCTCTTAACGGATTCTTAGACATCTAGTAATATCATCATCCCGTTAGCATTATGCCGTTTTGCACAGGGTCCGCTGACCTAACCTGAAAATTTGACAGGTCCGGTTTTTTACAGAAGCGACTGCCTGTTTGACTTTCTCACCTGCGAAGGGAAATCCAGCCCAATACAGGTTAAGTAATACCTCTCTCTCAGGCCTTTACATCTTTATCAGATGATTCAAACAGCGTTTCTGTGGCAGCTTTTAAAATGTTTTTTTTTAATGGTAAGTAATACTTATACCTCCGAAAATGCATTTCTCGGGAATGTGGATTTCCTCGCGATGTTTTCCTTCACCGCTGAACATATGATAATCATTTATGTTCCAAATATGAATTCGAAAACAAATTCGACAATCATTGGTTTAGGCCTGTGCTGGATACGAAGCTACGACCTCAAAGGGAGAGTCAAGCGTTCTACCAACTGGGCTACGGCTCAACCACCTAGTTAGAATGCTAAATTCTATTAAATGAGATATTGAGGAATGTGTCCCTGACGTTTTGTGGTTACGACTATTGAGTTACTACTGCCATTCACCAGAATTTTAGTTGGAGAATATTCTACCTAAACAATGGCCCCGATTCCTGCAGACACCTCCTAATTTTATTTTAAGTTGTACCTATCACTTTCTTATCCGCCGAAAAGGAAAGGGACGGGAGATTAATTTTAAAATGAATGAATAACTCGGGCAAATAAAATAGGCTTCTTCTTCTATCGTGTGGATTGTGAGGTGAATTACCAACCCCATCAACGCCATAGGCCCCTGACGTGACTCATGTAACGACTACGTACTTACATCAGTAAGTAATAACCGGGACCAACGGCTTAACGTGCCTTCCGAAGCACGGATCTTTTTACTTTTTGGACAATCAGGTGATCGGCCTGTAATGTCGTAACCAAACTAGGGATCACAAAGTGATTTTTGTGATTTGCCCCCACCGGGATTCGAACCCGGGACCTCCGGATCGTGAGCACAACGCTTAACCACTGGACCACGGCCGTTAAAATAAAAATAAAATAGGCGTCTCGCTGATATGCAATCCGTCCGATCATGACCTATGCAGGGGTAGATTTCGCTCATGCGAGTCCCTTTCAAATCCATCGTCTACAGGTAATACAAAATCGTTTCATGCGGATAGCCACGGGAGCTCCGTGGTTCCTTCGCAATGAAAATCTGCACATTGACCTAGGTCTGCCAACCATTGCCCAATGGCTCAAATTAGCTTCAAAACGTTTTTTGGATTCTGCTCCGCACCACCCAAACCCTAGCATTATACCGCTTACCTAACCTGAAGATTTGACAGGTCCGGTTTTTTTACAGAAGCGACTGCCTGTCTGACCTTCCAACCTGCGAAGGTAAAACCAGCCCAATACAGGTTAGGTTACATACCTCCGAAATGCATTTCTCGGGAATGTGGATTTCCTCACGATGTTTTCCTTCACCACTGAGCACGTGATAATCAATTCTGATCCTAACGTGTCATGCCTATATCCCCAAAGGCGTGTAGTATGTACAACCGCTCCTCGCCAGCTATTATTAAGTCACGAAAACCACGTGATATCAATTATCTATGAGAAAAAAAATAAAAATCTTTCTCATTGCAAAATATTGAAAATAAATCAATATCCTTACCATTCTGAAGAAGAAGTCATACGGATGAAGAAACATGATGAAGCAACCCGCTGCCAACGCGAAGAAACCAAACATCAGCAGCATAAATAAACCTGAAACAAAAGCAGACAATAGATAAGAACCAAATGTCAGAAAAAAAATGTTTATTTTATTTTTATATACAGGTTAGTGACATTGTAACGAAAACTTTGAGGGATGATTCAGGCCATGATTCTGTATTGATATCAAAAAATCAAATTCTTTATTTTCAGACTATTGTCCATAGATGTTAGTAACATAGTACTTAATCCTAATGTTAGTAGACTAATATTTAGTAGAAAATTTGAGTCGTTTAGTGGGAGGAGGTATGTGTGCGTGTAGTCGCAACCATCGCGCCATCAATGGCGACTCCCAGCGGTCCGCCCACACACCCAGTACATATATCAAGTGGAATTTTCCGTCGGAAAATAATTTAAAAAAGCACTAAAATTTTCACGAATTTTCCGACAGGAAAATCCACTTGATATTTACTCAATCATGGTCTGAATCATCCCCCCCAGTATTCGTTACGGTGTCACTAATACCTACTTGTATGGGCTACCCGTATGTACTTGTACGGGGTGTAAGTGACATCGTAACGAATACTGAAGGGACTGATTCAGGTCATTATTCTGAATTAATATCAAGCGGATGTTCCTACCGCAAAAGTATAGAATAAAAATAATTTAAAAATACCAAATAAAAAATCATGAATTTTGCGACGGAAAATTCCACTTGATATTTACTCAGCATCATGTTCTGAATCATCCCCCTCAGTATTCGTTACGATGCCTGTTTTGTGTCAACAAATGCCAAATAGCAATACCTATTAACTTTTTTAGATGAACGAGGGATTTATCAGGCTACGTTACCCAGAAAAATATACATAGATGTCACTTACACCCCATACAAGTACATACGGGTAGCCATACAAGTACGTATGGGTGTTAGTGACACCGTAACGAATACTGAGGGCGATGATTCTAAGTATAGAATTGAAAATAATTTATGAATATTGCAACGGAAAATTTGACTTGATATTAACTCAGAAGAATGATCTGAATCATCCTCCTCAGTAATCGTTACGATATCACTAACACCCTGTATAAGGAGAAGAAGTAAATTTATTTGTTTGAACAAACAACCTTTGAACTGTGTCCAATCGCTATAAATAATAATTATAATTAGTTAATTATGCAAAACTTATTTTATAACATAACTAATATATATCCCAATCGGAGATGCCAGACGAGTTCATCTGACTAGTTAAGTACGGTCACGAACATTAATATGTATACACTTTGGTACCATGTCACATTAACTTTTTTGACAAATTGAACTTTAAGTCTCACTAAATGTCAAATATGTTAGTGCGACAAAGTCCTATATGGCTCATGACTGTACCCACAGCTTTCGTTTAATCTTTTTTTTGACGTGACTTATTGTAGTTTTACCGCAGATGGCATTAACTACTTGGCCGGACAAATGGGGAGCGCTGAAGGCTCTCACCCGGTACAACAGGCCTGAGGGTGCCCAGTTGGGCGAGAACCTCAACTCAGGGTGTCGTCTGAGAGGAAAAATATTTGAAAGAATTAATCGACCTTAGTAGGTCAATATATAAGCGCTGAATGAGGGTTCTGTTAGACCAACCTTCTATGATGGTCGAGCCTTTTTTATAAAAATAATTGTTGCTTGATATTTGGATCACATTATGTATAGAATTATGTTGCTACCTATATTGTTTCTCTTTATTTTGATCAGAATAATAATGGGTGGAATATGTAATTGTAACCTGACAAATAGTTTTTGTTTATTTTGTGAAATGTGACGTCACACGAAGCTCAATCATGGCCGCCCGTGTTTCGGGTATCGTACACACAGATAAATAAATAAAAATTAAAAAAAAATATTTATTTTTATTTAAATTAAATTTTGATTGTGATGTTAATTTTAATCTTGATTTTTAATTTTAATTTCTAGTTTATATTTTTATGTATTTTTACTTTACATTTTTATCAATTTTTGTATTTATAGTTTATTATATTTTTTTCTATGGACGTTACTATATATGGTCTGAAAATAAATTATTTGAATTATTTGAAAAAAAAAAGATTATTTTTTAAAAAGTGAATATTTATAAATGATTTTTATAAAAAGAACTATTGGATAATTATTTAAAAAAAAATATAAACTACAAAATAATATCTGACATATTTCATATTTTATTGTTACAACTGTCAAGAAGCCAATTTCACTGTATTAAATTGTAAATTATACTTCACTTTACCTTGACAGTGAGGTTGTTACCTCACAACGATTATGTAAACGAGCCTGCATGTTACTCGCACTTGTTACTTGCTTACTTGACCGTGAAAAGATGCTGAACTTGTCCAGTTTACTTTTCAAACCATAACAACATGAGTTCATGATTGTATCCCAAATGGGTCGTGTGCGGTCACGAGTACTAATATGTATACACTTTGAAACCATGTCACATTATCTTTTTTTGCAAAAGAAACCGTAAGTCTCATTAAATGTCAAATATGATAGTGCGACAGGGTTCTAAAGTGGGTACATGATATTGCTCATGACTATACTAGGTTCAAGATAAATATTGAAATGGGAATTACTAAAAAAATTAAGCAAAATTAATTTTGAAAAAAAAAAACCCACGACGGTAAAAATCTCTTCGAAAAAGAATAAAATAACTCAAAACCCCCGACTTAACCAAATTATTATGTAACGAAATATTCTTATTCTTATTCTTAAAATACTTTCTAAAAAAGATTTGATATCTCGAGAAATCAGTAATAGATATAATTTTACCATAATACATAACCGAGGAATATCCGTCGATATTCCTACTCGACGATAGTTGAGATTTGTATTTTGATTTAGAAAAAATAGAGTTATAACAATGTTTTATATTCGAGATTTGTAATATTGATGAGGTGGGTAATTTACAGCACAACCCACGCAATAGCCAAAAAATAAAATAAAAAAAAATATCTAAAAAATAAACTATATAATAAATATCTAGTGGGAAATAGGCGTGTCTTTATGTAGGTATGTATGTATGTTTCCATTCAATGAACAACCAGGTTACTATATAGCCTTTATAATTTAGCGTGTCGAATCTAACCATTCCTTAATGATATAATTAAGAGGTCGGGAGTCAGAATTCAACGCATGATTTCGTTTAAAATAACAGTAATTTAAACCTATATTGTCCAAGGATACGCAATTGCAGTTCAAATTATACAATACAAAGGTTCCTTACGATATAAAAAAAATAAAAACTACAAAAAAAGTTAAAAAACAAGAAAAGAAAAGAAAGAACATGCTGTACTATTGGGGGTTAAAAAGGCCCCATCGAAGCAATTCATCTAAGACAGCAATATTGAAATTTGACGTGGTCCAGCGTTGGGCTCACGATCCGGAGGTCCCGGGTTCAAATCCTCATGGGGGCACATCACGAAAATCACTTTGTGATCCCTAATTTAGTTAGAACATTACAGTCTGATCACCTGATTGTCCGATAGTAAGATGATCCGTTCTTCGGAAGGTAAGTTCTGTTGGTCCCGGTTGCTACTTACTGATGTAAGTAAATACTTAGTCTTTACATGAGCCATGGCGGCTCAATAGTAACCCTGACACCAGGGTTGATCAGGTTGGTAATCCACCTTACAACCCACACGATTGAAGAAGAATTTACCTAAAAGTCATGTACAGTCGTGACCAATATAATGTACCCACTTTAGGACTCTGTCGCACTAACATATTTGACATTTAGTGAGACTTACAGTTCAATTTGTCAAAAAAGTTAATGTGACATGGTACTAAAGTGTATACATATTAATACTCGTGACCGTACGTAATAACCTTTTATTTACATCATTTTTGCGCGTTTTTACTGTCGGCACATCACTAATATCTACCACACTAACATTATTATTCATCAATGTTTTTAAATTGGTATACGCAGGTAAGTAGCGTACACATTTTTTCCTCATATAAGTATGTTTTTAAGCAACATAACACGATTATCTTTACACATTATTTATATTTAAATGACTCATCTATCATCAAAGAATATTATTAAGACATTCATCATGCAAATATTACATAATTTAAATAAAAAAATCTACGCGTAGTTATATAGACATCAACAATAATTTAAGTTGTAAATAAAATTCTGAGAATTTGGTTTACCTGGGGAGTTAAAATGGCCACATCGAAGCAATTTATCTAAAAAAGCAATATTGCTATTTGACATTTGCATTGCGCACTTACTTTTATATGCGCTAATGTCAAATTGTAATATTGCTTTTTTAGATGAATTGCTTCGATGTGGCCATTTTAACCCCCCTGGTATAATGGAAACCAGAGTTATGAGGATTCAAAAAATCGACGAAACGTTTCAAGAAAAGGTTGTTGTCTTAAATGAGTTACTAATTTCACATGTTAGCTTATGGCAATACGGCTCACGTTCGCGATCTAAGAGATAGCTCGAAGAAGTACCTCTCTCTCTGACTACCCCTCTTTCTTTTTTCTTTTAACCAGAAAAATAAAGCGAAGCCGTGGTTGCCCAGTTGGTAGAACGCTTGCCTCTCACTTTGAGGTCGTAGGTGCGAATTCAGCACAGGCCTAAACCAATGATTGTCGAATTCATGTTTGAATCATAAAAAGAAGGAAAACATCGTTAGAAAACCCACATTCCCGAGAAATGTATTTTCGGAGGTATGTGACTTAACCTGTATTGGGCTGTTTCCCTTCGCGGGTTGGAAGGTCAGACAGGCAGTCGCTTCTGTAAAAAACACGGACCTGTCAAATCTTCAGGTTAGGTAAGCGGACCATGTGAAAAGACGGGATAATGCTAGGAAGATTATGACCAGGAAAATAAAGATTTTCCAATTGAATAGTTTCTGAGAATGTTAATGATCGTCCTAGACTTGTGTGTACTGTAATTTGCTATACTTCCTGTATGTTTAAGTATAGTGATCTAGATCAAGATCTAGAGTATCTAGATCACCCTGAACTTAGTATTAACCATGTGTATAGAATAAGGAATAATACTATGTATAGAACGGCAGCTCTCCGCTCCCCACCAGCGGCTGAGCTAGGTTTACCTCACCCCACGGTCTTACTTTAGTCTTCAATCGTATGGCGTCAGACGTCACACACACAGATGCGCGTGTACGATAACGTCAATGTGTAGTGTCTATGTAAAACGAGGTTGTATGAAGTGTCCAATGCCTCCTTTTACACACACACTACACATTGATCATGTTTGGAACATTATTTTCAGTGCCTTTTGCGACGGAAAATACCACTTGATATTAACTCAGAATCATGAGTGGAATCATCCCCCTGAGTATTCGTTACGATGTCACTAACACCCTGAACTATACAGTCACAAGTAGTCACAAATATATACGTAAATAATAATAATGTATACACCTTGAAACCATGTCATATTTCCTTTATTGACAATTTAAACCGTCACTCATCTCTTTAAGAGCTGCGCTCTTGTCGGTGGAGTAATCGCCTTCATTACTCCATAGATAGGGCGTGTAGAACGGTGGTTGCCCCAATCGCCTTCCGTTCCGCAGTACACCGACCAATTTCTCAATCTTTGTTGTTCTTGCTAGAGCCCTACCAGAATCCATTTCCTCGGCCTCCAACCAGTACTGATACCGCTGCTGCCCGGCATCAGGGGTGCGCTTTTCAAGTAGCAGCGCCTACTCGCTACGTCACAAGATCGTCATAGAACCTAAGTAGCATTTTATAGGTTAGCCCGTCCCAGTGAGCTACCCACTACGTTCTGCTAATCCTGTCGCTGTTTGGTCGGGGACTGCTTATCTGGCTTGCTTGCCGCTTATTTTGCTTTGGGGGTTTGCTTACTGCTTGGTTACCGGTTCATTAAATGTTAAATATGATAGTGCGCCAGGGTTCTAAAGTGGGTACATGATATTCCTCATGACTACATAACATGTACCCGTATGTCCACCAGATATTTATTTTTAAAACACTTGGGTCTCAAATCTAAATATAACTTAACGGGTTTCCAAAACCAGAAATAAAAAAGAAATTGGTATGTTTTGAAAGCCGATTGACGTCATTATGATTTCTTTTTCTTTTTTCATTCTTATATGGTTGCTTTAGGGTTGCTCACTTTATCTTGTTTCCGGCCAAGTAGTTCTTCTTCTATCGTGTGGGTTGCGAGGTGGATTACCAACCCCATGAAACCTGGTGTCAGAGTTCCTATTGAGCTGCCAAAAGCCCCTGACATGGCTCATGTAACGACTATTTACTTACATCAGTAAGTAGCAACCGGCACCAACGGCTTAACGTGCCTTCCAAAGCACGGATCATCTTTCTTTCGGACAAGCAGGTGATCAGCCTGTAATGGTCTAACCAAACTAGGGATCACAAAGTTGTTTTCGTGATGTGTCCCCGGATTTGAACCCGGGACCTCCGGATCGTCAGCCGAACGCTCAAACCACTGGACCACGGAGGCCGTTAGTAGTAATTCCGGCCAAGTAGTTAATGCCATTTGCGATACTACAATAAGTCATGTCAAAAAAAAAAAACACTTGATTGAGGAGCTCGGTGGCGCAGCGGTAAACGCGCTCGGTCTGCGATTGTTGAAGTAAAGCAACTTTAGGATGGGTGACCACAAAAAAAAAACAGTTTTCATCTCGAGTTCCTCCGTGTTTCGGAAGGCACGTTAAGCGGTTGGTCCCGGCTGCATTAGCAGTCGTTAATAACCACTAATCCGCACTGGGCCCGCGTGGTGGTTTAAGGCCCAATCTCCCTATCCATCCATAGGGAAGGCCCGTGTCCCAGCAGTGGGGACGTTAATGGGCTGATGATGATGATGAGTATTTTTTGACGTAACCTATTTTAGGTTTGCCTCAAACGGCATTAAATACTTGTCCCACCAAGAGTGCATATCATCATCATCATCAGCCCATTAACGTCCCCACTGCTGGGGCACGGGCCTTCCCTATAGATGGATAGGGAGATCGGGCCTTAAACCGCCACGCGGGAACAGTGCGGATTGGTGGTTATTAACGACTGCTAATGCAGCCGGGACCAACCGCTTAACGTGCCTTCCGAAACACGGAGGAGCTCGAGATGAAAAGTGTTTTTTTTTGTGGTCACCCATCCTATGACCGGCCTTTGCGAAAGTTGCTTAACTTCACCAATCGCAGACCGAGCGCGTTTACCGCTGCGCCACCTAGCTCCTCAGTGAGTGAGTGCATATATGTACTTATAAGTATATTTTCCTAACGTGTGGGTTGTAAGGTGGATTACCAACCTCAGCAACCCTGGTGTCAGGGTTATTGCGTCAAAGGCCCCTGACACGGGTCATGGTAACGACTACCTATGTACTTCAGTATATTAATAGTAACCGGGACCAACGGCTTAACGTGCTTTCCGAAACACGTGCGACGTATATAGGCTGTTTATGTTTATGTATTTTCTTAACAATCGTAATTAGATGATCTACATTTTTGGCGGTTAATTAAGTAACAGATAAAATTATCAAAAACTCATTACAAGATCACTGGCTATTTTGGTCAAGGTTTAACCCAATTTGATAGTATTTAACCCTCAATTATCTTAAATAATCATCTTTATAATATTATATATGTCGTGGCCAGATCTTAGGTGAATACATGATGTGCTCGATCAGGTCATAAAATGATCATATTTCATGATATAGAATATCATTCGTTAGCCACATCATGATGTAGTTTGGCCAGGTCAATGAATACAAAACGTTTAACGATACGAGCAACTAAATGCATGATTACTATACACCACTGCCTACCCCTTTCGGGGATACAGTCGTAATGATATGTTATGCAGGTTGCAAAACTAGTCTGCTATTTTTATTAAGTAGTTTGAGATGAAATATAAATAGTAACAAGTTAATATTGCGTCTAAATATAACTTCATGATAGGAAAAAACCTAATTTGCAACGCATAATCTTATTTTTAGTAATTTTACCTAGATCCTGTTTTAATGGCCTTAATGGGATGGCTGGTTAGCTAAATTCCGGGTTCGACTCTCCATGTTTTTTTCGATGTGATTTATTATAGATTTATCGCATGTAGCATTAACTACTTGGTCGGACAAATGGGGAGCGCTGAAGGCTACAATGTTTAAGACAACAGGCCTGAGGGTGCCCAGTTGAGCACGAACCTCGGCTCAGGGCGTCGCTGAGAGGAAAAATATTTGAAAGAATTAATCGACCCTAGTGGGTCGATAGCGATAAGTGCACGCCGGCGGGGTCGGTATCGGGGTCCTGAAGTGTTTGGTGTCGCGAGCTGATTGGCTGCCTCTATGGCTAGAGTAATCGGGTCGTCGGGATCGTATATTACTTCCTTCGGACGCCGATACTTTTCAGTACCGTAAATTGCATCTCTATCGTGTTTCGAACTTCGAATGGAAAACGGAACTTCTTATAGAATCACTATTTATTGCCTACATTTTGATCTAATAGGAAGTGAAATTACCGGAATATTTCGTTGTCGGAACTGACCTTAGATGAATATGCAATATTTTGGCATTGATGAAACAAGATAAACTTTTAGTTTAAACATGTTTTGACTAATTAATAAAAGTGTTTCGCCTCGAACACCTGTGACTACCTAACAGTCGCAGTTGAAATCTTTTTAAGACTTCCGGTTAAAAAACCTTCAAAATTTGCATTTGTAAAATAAACATAACGTAAGTTCACGACTGTATCCCCATTGGGGTAGGCAGAAGTACATCCATCGCAAGTACGTATATCACGCACGATTCAGAACTGATTTTTTTAGACAAGACTTATTGTAGATTTGCCGCAGATAGCATTAACTACTTGGCTGGACAAATGGGGATCGCTGAAGGCTCTCACCCGGTACAACGTTTAAGACAACAGGCCTGAGGGTGCCCAGTTGGGCGCGAACCTCGGCTCTGGGCGTCGTCTGAGAGGAAAAATATTTAAAAGAATTAATCGACCCTAGTGGGTCGAAAGATTCAGCCCACTAGGGTCGATTAATTCTTTCAGATATAAGAAGAGAGTACAAATAAATAGACAGTAAATATTAAGGTGAGGAGCTCGGTGGCGCAGCGATAAACGCGCTCGGTCTGCGATTGTTGAAGTTAAGCAACTTTCGCAAAGGCCGGTCATAGGATGGGTGACCACAAAAAAAAAGTTTTCATCTCGAGCTCCTCCGTGCTTCGGAAGGCACGTTAAGCCGTTGGTCCCGGCTGCATTAGCAGTCGTTAATAACCACTAATCCGCACTGAGCCCCCGTGGTGGTTTAAGGCCCGATCTCCCTATCCATCTATAGGGAAGGCCCGTGCCCCAGCAGTGGGGACGTTAATGGGCTGGTGATGATGAAATATTAAGGCAAATTGTAATAATAATTGAGTGTATGGACTGGTCAACAATGGTGGTGGTGCGTGTATAGCTATTGATGAATGTGGAGGAAGCAAGAGAATCGTGTCAGGATCGAAGCAAATGGAATTCTACGGTCTCTGCTTACCCCGGCGGGAAATAGGCGTGAATTTATGTATGAATGTACAAAAAAACATTGCATATTTCCATAAACACAAACAACACTGACTAAAAGCGGATCTCAATCATGTTTTTTTTTTAATTAAATGATTAAAATAACACGTTAATAGATCTATTAGGTTGGTAGGTTTTTATCTATGAAGTATTTGTTTTTTTTTTCGCGTTGTTGTCGCGTGTAGCGGTCGAATATAACGCGTAATGCGCACGGTTTTTTATTGACATATTTTGTTGATAAAAAAAAGGATAACCTCCTTCTTTTTGAAGTCGGTTAAAGAACTACCGAACAACTTGTTAGGCTGGACGGTACGCGCGCGGTTCCCGTTTTTTTTTTATGTTTAATAATACCTAATCGAATCCTGGATTGTGTCTTATCTTATCTTATTTAGCCTATACGATCCCACTGCTGGGCAAAGGCCTCCCCTTGACTTTTCCACTCCTCTCGACTTTGCGTCTAACATTCTTTTATCGTGTGGGTTGTGAGGTGGATGACCAATCTTATCAACCCTGGTGTCAGAGTTATTATTGAGCCGCCATATGCCCCTGACATATAACGACTACTTTCTTACATTAGTAACCGGGACCAATAGTTTAACGTGTTTTCCGAAGCACGGATCACCTTACTTTCGGAGAATCAGGTGATCGGCCTGTAACGTCCTAACCAAACTAGGCATCAAAAAACGATTTTGTGATGCCTATATCCCACCGGGATCTGAACCCAGGACTTGCAGATCATGAGCCCAATGCTCGACTACTGGACTGAGGCACACGAAGCGTTGCAATGTCGTAATTGCGACACTTGTTTTTTTTTTGACGTGATTTATTGTAGATTAACTACTTGGCCGGACAAATGGGGAGAGCTGAGGGTCCTTCGCTAACGTCAAAATCTTAACAACTTCATAATGTTTTTTTTTTGACGTGGCTTATTGTAGATTTGCCGCAGATGGCATTAACTACTTGGTCGGACTTCATAATGTAGGTGACTATCAAAAACTAAAAATATACTTATTTAAAATTAGAACAAATATTTTTCTTCAAAGCGTCTGTTTACAAAATCACCATTGCACATCGTAACATGCCAAATATCATTAAGTAAATTAATAAAAAATGATAAAAAAAGAGTTCTCACACATCTAAGCAATGGAAACACAACTTTATTCCAAACACATCACAGTCAATAGTTCGTTATTTTACAATCGTAAACAATTTTAATTCCTTGTTGTTTTTTAGTTTTTAGATCATCGAAGCTCTTAAATTAAGGTGTGTTCACATTGATGGGGTTCGGTCGTATTCGCCCGTTTTCATATAAGTAGCTTTTGTTTTTTTGCATTGGAGCAGCGTGGTGGAGTATGCTCCATACCCCCTCCGGTTGATTGAGGGGAGGCCTGTGCCCAGCAGTGGGACGTATATAGGCTGTTTACGTACGTTGTTTTTTTTTAATGTTCCTTTCCTCTCAGGCGACCGCGACGCCCTGAGCCGAGGTTCGCACCCAACTGGGCACCCTCAGGCCTGTTGTCTTAAACGTTGTACCGGGTGAGAGCCTTCAGCGCTCGCCATTTGTCCGGCCACGTAGTTAATGCCATCTGCGGCAAATCTACAATAAGTCACGTCAAAAAAAAAAATAATGTTCCCACTTTGAGAACATCCCGCGATCGGCACAGGACTTAGATAATCCCTTAAAAAGTCCTGAATAACTGAATTTGATCGCTTAGGCATTCCTCTTCTGTTTTTAGTTTTTTTTATTTTTTACGAAGAATCCACAGAGCAGCTAATGGTGCTGATTCCTGTACGGTCACAAGCATTACTAATAATATGTATACACTTTGGTACCATGTCACATTAACTTTTTTGACAAATTGAACTGTAAGTCTCACTAAATGTCAAATATGTTAGTGCGACAGAGCCCTAAAGTGGGTACATTATATTGCTCATGACTGTACACACCATCCAATTTTACTTTAAGTTATACCTGTCATTTTCTTATCCGCCGAAAAGGAAAGGGACGGGCATAAAATTTATGGAACACATGTCAATATTAGGCAGAAGTTAAAAGAACCCTTCCAAAATTTTACATTAGCCAATAACCCGACATAATTAAGTTGACAGCACACGTCAAACGGATTACATACGAGCGAGATGCCTATTTTATTCGCCCGGGTTACTCATTCATTTTAAAATTAACGATTCCTTTTCGGCAGATAAGAAAAGGACAGGTATAACTTTAAATAAAAATAGGAGGTGGTTGCAGGAATCGCGGCCATTATCTGTGGGTCAATCAATTATTTTACGTTCTATTACGGTCAAAAAACCGGTTTAAGACAGAGAGTAAAGTGTGTCACACCTTAAAAAGTGTTGGGGTTTCCCGTCTGGGTTTGAGAGGTTAATAACACTGAATTGGGGTCCAAAATTATCTTGCCGACGTGCTAAAAATAGCTCAGACCTTCCGGTAAATTTCCGCGCGAAACGTCAGCAAAAACCTAAACTGGTGTTTGGAGTTATTAATTAGGATTCGAATGGAATTTTCCGTGGTCAAATGCTGCTAGGGAAGCTACAAGGAAAGAGAGGAAGGGGAAGACCAAGAAGAGTTTACATGGAACAGATTAAAGAGAAGGCGAACGTCGTGTCTTATAAGGAGGTGAAGGAATTTGGTCTTTGATAGACAAGAATGGAGAATGCTACACCGACAAGAGCGTGGCTCTTTAATGAAGTACTGCTAAAGATGCAGTTATGAAATGCTCTGATACGTTATTGAATACATAACATAAGCTCACGACTACATCCCAATTGGGGTAGTCAGCACATCCATCGCAAGACGAACTAAGTATCCACACCTCACCGAGGTTTCTGTTAGACCAACGTGATAGGTGAGCCGTATCGCCGTCTATAATGGTATTATGGTGAGTCTAATGTTTATAATCTAACTAATTAAGATTCATTTTATTCATTAAGTATTTCGTATAGGAAAATACCCAATTAGAATACCCACGTCGTCCCCATACAACATTGTTATTGTAATATTAAGTGTTGTTTATATGAACCAGTTTTGAACGATTATCTACAGTCTCTTTTTAGTAAATCGAGTTCTAAATATGTTTGCTCTGCCCACGTCTTTTGTGGCTTGGCGAAAGAAAGAAAGAAAAAAGAAAAGAATAGAAAAATATATATAAAGAACAAAAAGAAAAAGAAAAATAAATAAATAAAAATAATAATAATATAAAGAATATTGAATATTGATAATTTCCGCGAGGCTAAAAATAGTTTTATAAAAGCCTAATTTAGTTAAAGTGATTAGACATACATAATATGTCCGAGGCGGGATTCAAACTAGTAATACTACGTTGTAAACCACGCGTTCTACGAACAGGGCTATAAAGAAGTTTTCATACTTTCAACAATAGCAAATTGAATTGTCTTATATCGTGTGGGTTGTGAGGTGGAGTACCAACCTCATCAACCCTGTTGTCAGGGTTACTATTGAGCCGCCAAAAGACCCTGACGTAGCTCATGTAACGACTACATACATACATTAGTAAGTAGTAACCGGGACCAACGGCTTAACGTGCCTTCCGAAGCACGGGTGATCAGCCAGTGGACTGTGTAACTAAAAATTATATATGCAATGTTATTTTTCGATGTATATCAGTATCAGTACTCTGAACCGGCGTGCGAGTATGAAGCGATTGATGAATGTGGAGGAAGCAAGAGAAGTGTGTCAGGATCGAAGCAAATGGAATTCTATAGTCTCTGCTTACCCCGGTGGGAAATAGGCGTGGGTTTATGTATCTACGTATATGTATCAGTATCAAAGTAGTAAGTGGGACCTACGGCAACGGCGGGGAAGTGTGTTGTGAACTTATGATATTAAGAATGACTCAGGTAACAAAAAATCAAAGCCGAAATCCGGAAAAGATATGAAATATTTCCTAAATTGGTTTGTTTACGTGCAAACCTAGCTATGAAAATAATTTGCCATAATAATAGGACACGGGATTTTTTCAATCATTATTGCGAAAATCACCAAGCCTATTGTTTTGGGCAATAATTGACCATTTATATATTTTTTTTACATCTATGAACAATTCATACAACGTGACTAAACGTTCGGGAAAACCTGGTAGCGATTTTTATTTTAGCTTGACAACTGTAAAAATGTAGCGACTAGCCATAGAGGTGGCCAATCAGCTCGCTACGACAAATTCAAATTCAAATTCAAAAATATCTTTATTCAGTAGGTAACATATATAGTTACACTTTGAATCGTCAATATTTACATAACGAACGTCTCATCCGCCTAAAACTACTGCAGCTTCTCACAACCTGTATAGCCGGGGAAAAGAAGCTGCAAGAAAAACCACGGCACAGGGCCCTAGACGTTCTTTAAAAAAAAAAAAAAATATACAATACAAACACTTCAGAACCCCGATACCGACCTCGCTAGCGATTTCCCTCGATCGACCCACTAGAGTCGACTATTCTTTTTCGTTAAGTAAATCTTTCAAATTTTCTCAGACGACGCCCTGAGCCGAGGTTCGTGAACAACTGAGCACGGCTGTTGTTTTAAATTTTGTACCGGGTGAGAGCCCTCAGCGCTCCCCATTTGTCCGGCCAAGTAGTTAATGCCATCTGCGGCAAATCTACAAGTCACGTCAAAAAAACTGCGCTCAAAAACGCTCTGTCAAAAGGGCTTTGTCCGGAACGTGTTAATCAAGTATATTTTATTTTCTGAATCTAACTAACTTTAAAATTAGAAGTCAAACCACTTGACTACGTTAGTTAACTGCTGTAAATAGAAAACGACTGTATAGCTCATATTAAAAATACCTAAACTAGTTTTTTTTACTAAAACCAGTTTAGATGTTCTTAGTCATTTAATAAATCATTATGGAATACATAAAAATGACGAAACTTTACCGCGTCAAAAAACGAAAAAAAAACTTTTTTTGTAGGCCTCCGGTTGAGTTTGAGTCATTATTCGGAAGTCCCGATGAATCCCGGTGGGGACGCAAAAAATTCCGTGATCCCTGGTTTGGTTAAGACATTACAGGCTGATCACCCGATTGTCCGAAAGTAAGACGATCCGGCTTTGGAAGGCACTAACGTGCCCGTAAAGTGTCCGTTGGTCCAGGTTACTAATTACTAATGTAAGTACGTAGTCGTTACAAGAGCCATGACACGAGGACTTGGAGGCTCAATAATAACTCTTGATGAGGTTGACACCAGGGTTGACGGGTTTGGTCAGCCACATCACAACCCAAACGAGAGAAGAAGAATACGAATATGTGGATTATAGTCGAAAACACTTACCTAGCAAATGCCTATTCAATTTAGATAGATGATTATCATCATCTCCGTAGAATTACCCAGTTTCTCACAGGGTCCGCTTACCTAACCTGAATATTTGACAGGTCCGGTTTGTTACAGAAGCGACTGCCTGTCTGACCTTCCAAACCGCGAAGGGAAAAACAGCCCAATACATTGTTGAATATCTCTCGTCACGTAGGTCAGCTGGAAGAAATCTCTTTGTATAGAGATAAGCTTACCTGTACTATCTCTTTTCTTTGTATGTTCCTTGTGTCTGTTTTATTGTGTACAAATAAATTATTTATTTTATTTATTTATGTGAGATTTATATGTATAAAAATTGGTAGGTACCTATAAAATTTAATAATTTTGTTTTTTCCTTTAACTATCTATTGCCTATTTACATTTTAATATGTGTATCAGAGTAATTTGAGGAAAATAGGCAAATAAAATATAGAATCATGTGACTTAACACCTTCCCGGACAAAGCATCAAGACAGAGTAAAAAATACGTGAAGATTGATTTGGTTGGTGGCAAATCACAAAAATCACTTTGTAATCCCTAGTTTGGTTAGGAAATTACAGGCTGATCACCTGATTGTCCGAAAGTAAGATGATCCGTGCTTCGGAACGCGTTCAGCCGTTGGTCCCGGTTACTACTTACTGATGTTTTTTGCCGTGACGCTTATTGTAGATTTGCCAGATGACATTAACTACTTGGCCAGACAAATGGGGAGCGCTGAAGGCTCTCACCCGGTACAACGTTTAAGACAACAGGCCTGAAGGTGCCCAGTTGGGCGCGAACCTCGGCTCAGGGCGTCGTCTGGGAGGAAAAATATTTGAAAGAATTAATCAACCCTAGTAGGTCGATAGCGATAAGCGCTGATTGAGGGAAATCGTCGACCACGCCGGCGTGTTTGGTGTCGCGAGCTGATTGGCCGCCGTATCACATCAAAAAGATTTATAAGAATAAATGTGTTTAAAAAGTATGTATGGAGAAAAAATGTGTGGTTACATTCTCGGTGTAAATTTTAAGTCATTTTAACTTCTTGTCTCTTTAAGCTATGTCCCTGAAAGTGTTAACTAGTCATTCAGGAAAAAGAATATTACACTTAATTTGACCGCAATGTTTACGATATAGGTACCTGAACAATTAAATAATTATTTATGTGTGGTCAGCGGAATGAGGGACCTTCAAGGCTACGTTCACCAAAAACAATAACCCAGACACCAGGGTTGATGAGGCTGGTATTGCTGGCAAGACCAAAAACAATATAGACCCTAGAAAACGCAAGGCGTGAAGGCAATCACAATTAGATGACCAGTGTGATGGACAAACAAGCATAATGATGCAAATATTACATAAGAATAATGGAAGAAAACAGAAACTGATTATTACGATGCGCACGCGCATCCAGGCGCATGGTAGTGTGTCAGCCAAGTTCGCGAGGCAAAAGGGCGATACACCGGCTGTAGTTTTATTACACGAACCATTTTAGGTCACTTCTTTTTCTACAATCTAAGGTAGATTTACAATTTACATTTTATTTATTTGCTTTACTAGAAAATAACTTATTTATACAATTTTATAAGTCACGGTTCTATGGTTCACCGGCATGCTTCTCAGACTAGACGCGCCGGTTCGATGCCCGGTATCTACCGGACTTGCAAAAATTAGTTATTTTATCTTAAGTGCAGTTTTTACTAACACAGTTGGCTCGACCATTACAAATGGTGATACGGCTCACCGCCTATCTATCTACGTTGGTCTAACAGAAAGCTTGATGAGCCGCGGGTACTAAGTTCATCTTACAATGGATGTACCTCTGGCAGCCCCATTGGGATATCCCAATCACTAAGTAACCACACCTACACAGTCAGTCATTGTTATGTAAGCCGGTATCCGAATTCTTGCAAGGATTTGTGTTGCGAACTTGGCTTTATTTTACAATTATGATTTTTGTGGGATTATTATAGCATACAGCATAATAGTGGTCAAGTGTATTGTGCCTGGGTTATTCTAGAATACCTGTTATACTAGTTTGTTTGCTTGGTTTTACTTGAAACTATAAATTGGACGCAAATAACGTCGCAGAAGTCGATTACCTTAATTAACTGTATGTCCTATTCTATGCTGGACTGTGTTATGAATTGTTTTAAGTTTACGCGGTTATTATCATAATTAAAACACATAATAACGGGTTCTTACTGCGTTTGCCATGTACTTAATTAAGAGACTTTTTGTAATTATTTCTTTTTATTTTGGTGCAATAAAATGTATTTGTATTGTATTGTATTGTAAATCAGGGATATGAGACTCCCGATATTTTCATCAAGGCACTTGCAACAGTGTCGAAATATCGGGAGTCTCATATCCCTGATTTAAACGCGGTAAGAACCCGTTATGGTGTGTTATGAATGAATAAATACATACTTTATTGCACACACAATAGAGAACAGATACAAACTTGACTCCATTCCATCTACGGACAACAAGATAAATATGAATTCGAAAACAAATTCGACCATCATTGATTAGTCTGAGCTGGGATTCGAAATTGCGACTTCAAAGTGAGAGGCAAGCTCGGCTAACAAGCTGGGCTACCTCGGGTAGGCTTATCACTACATAGTATAAAACAAAGTCGCTTTTTCTGTCCATATATCCCTATGTACGCTTAAATTTTTAAAACTACGCAACGGATTATGATGCGGTTTTTTTAAATAGATAGAGTGATTCAATAGCAAGGTTTATATGTATAATAACATCAATTAAATAGTGAAGAAATACTGTTATTTTTGAGGTTTTTAATGTGATGTCGTAAATAATTTTATTATTTCCTCGGCATTGCTCCCGAGCGAACCCGGGGCGGGTCGCTAGTTTCTTTACAACTCTGATACCAGGATTGGCCTTTGCCCACCTTAGAATAAGTTTATTCTGTAAATGTTTTGTGAATTTGTGTGCAATAAAGTGTTTTTATTATTATTATTATTATTGGTATCGTCGGTCATCGACCTTACAACACGAGACATGAGTTGCCAAAATGATTGTTGTTTACGAATTAAAGCCTCGGAGAGGTAAGTGGTTTTAGCTAGGCTAAATAACAGTTATGGTTCGATACAATAATATAATAACGTACATTGAAATGCCGTTATAATGCAGTTATGAGCCGTGGTATCCCAGTTGGTAGAACGCCTCTCACTTTGAGGTCGCAGGTTCGAATCAGCAGACCTAAACCAATGATTGTCCTAAACGAATTCATGTTTGTATCATAAATGATTATCACGTGCTCGTCCGTGTAGGAAAACATCGCGAGGAAACCCACATTATCGAGAAATGTATTTTCGGAGGTATGTGACCTAACCTGTATTGGGCTGGTTTTCCCTTCGCAGGTTGGAAGGTCAGACAGGCAGTCGTTTCTGTAAAAACTGGACCTGTCAAATCTTCAGGTTAGGTAAGCGGACCCTGTGGAAAACGAGATAATGCTAGGGAGATAATGATGATTGTCACAGAATAATTTTATAAGAGAAGGTACAGTTAGGCATAATGTTTTAATTTTTTAATAGCTCTACAAATTAATTACATAGTTACATGACGTAACATAATAATATATAATTGTCTAAATAATTGTTTAAGTAGAAATAGGAACGCGGAAAAAATCTGCAATAATTATTATAATACCAGAGGTAACTATTTAGAGATAATTCCTATTAAGTCATGTCCATATCTTCTTCTAATCCTTTCATCCCCTTGCTCGAATAACAGACTACATAATGCAGGTGAAAATAAAAAAAAAAACTGTCATAATAATAGAAGTGAATTGCTAAAAACTAGAGCAATTCGTTTTACAAATATATGTATGAATATTAGTACTCAATTTTCTCGGTAGATGGCGCAGGCGTCTGCTTAATGACGATACATAGATACAAAGAATTTCGCATGGACAGGAGGTGGACCCGGTGGTGTAATGGTTAACACGCTCGTCCCGGCTTGACAAGAGTTGAGGGTTCAAGTCCCGCCCGAGTCAGATATTTTTTCGATTTAAATTTTCTCTTTGAGATTTTCCCTAAGCACGGGTACATGCTATAAATACCATATCATTTAATATTTATGTTTACTTACATCATTAATGATTAAGTATCACGTACTCAGCGATGAATGAAAACATCGTGAGGAAACCGACATTCCCAAAAAAATGCATTTTCCGAAGTATGTGACCTAACTAACCTGTATTGGGCTGTTTTTCCCTTCGCGGGTTGGAAGGTAAGACAGGCAGTCGCTTCTGTAAAAAACCGGACCTGTCAAATCTTCAGGTTAGATAAGCGGACCCTGTGAGAGAACGAGATAATGCTAGGGTGATGATGATGATTTATTCAATTTTGATTGTTTATAAACAATCCCATTACTTCCTCTTCGGAACGTGTTATGCGTAAGAATAAGAAGCGCCGCAAGAAATTCTCCAGCACGTGTTTTTTTTTTCTCTAAACAACAAATAATAGCAAAGTAATAATATAACATCAGGTTTGTACTTAATTACTACTTATTACTTACTCACTTTTTTTCAATTCGAATAAACACTCGTAGGTAAACAATTTTTCGCAATTTATGTTTAGATATCCGTGTAATGAATGACGTATCTGTGAATTGTAATCTATGACCGATTCTATGAACAAAAAAGCTGTCGAAGTTTAACACGTTCACTGTGTAACGGCCTTCGTGATCCAGTGGTTGAGCGTCAGGCTCACGATCCGGAGGTCCCGGGTTCGTATCCCGGTGGGGAAATATCACAAAAACTACTTTCTGATCCCTAGTTTGGTTAGGACATTACAGGCTTATCACCCGATTGTCCGAAAGTAAGATGATCCGTGATTCGAAAGGCACGTTAAGCCGTTGGTCCCGGTTACTACTTACTGATGTAAGTAAGTAGTCGTAATTAAAACACATAATAACGGGTTCTTACCGGGTTTATAGCAGGGATATGAGACTCCCGATAGTCTCATAGCCCTGCTACCTGTCATCATTATCAACCCATTAACGTCCCCACTGCTGGGGCACGGGCCTTCCCTATGGATGGATAGGGAGATCGGGCCTTAAACCATCACGCGGGCCCAGTGCGGATTGATGGTTATTAACGACTGCTAATGCAGCCGGGACCAACGGCTTAACGTGCCTTCCGAAGCACAGAGGAGCTCGAGATGAAAACTTTTTTTTTTTTTGGTTACCCATTCTATGACCGGCCTTTGCGAAAGTTGCTTAACTTCAACAATCGCAGACCGAGCGCGTTTACCGCTGCGCCACCGAGCTTCTAATTATATCTATACTAAATAAAAAATCGATGAATCTATTTTTTACGAAAAAGATGATTGTAGTTTAAAAAATACGACTTGTTTACCACCTTATACGCCATTTAACCCTTTCAAAGTTAAAAATATCCTAAAATGAATCAACTATGAAATCTTTTTGTTGTTATAATTATAAATCGATTGAATCATCTAGCCTGTTTACGTTTTGTTTTTACCCGACCGCGGAGAAGAAAAAAGAAAAAATATCTATTTGACCGTTATGTAAGTATTTTTTATTTATATGAGTTTTTTCCTTAATATATAAAGTTTATTTTCTATATAGTTTTTTTTCATTTACGGTAAATACTGTGTACGCATGTTATTGGCAAGCTTTTTATATATTTATTCTTTTTATAATGCTCTTTGTAAAACTTTTTAATAGGTATATGTATTTCTGTATGTGTGTTTAAATAAATAAATGAAAAAGAAATAAATAAATAAATGTTATGTATATGTAGAGGAGCTCGGTGGCGCAGCGGTAAACGCGCTCGGTCTGCGATTGTTGAAGTTAAGCAACTTTCGCAAAGGCCACAAAAAAAAAGGTTTTCATCTCGAACTCCTCCGTGCTTCGGAAGCCACGTTAAGCCGTTGGTCCCAGCTGCATTAGCAGTGGTTAATAACCACCAATTCGCACTGGGCCCGCGTGATGGTTTAAGGCCCGATCTCCCTATCCATCCATAGGGAAGGCCCGTGCCCCAGCAGTGGGGACGTTAATGGGCTGGTGATGATATGTGTGTATGCACGTCAGTTCCAACCTAACTTCTAAACTACTTCAACCAAGGTCTTATAAAACTAATGTTTTTAACGACTACCCGCATTGCGTACTCCTAGAATTACATAACTGTAATGCACCTCAACTACATTAGTAATATCATATTATGACGCAATGAAAAATATTCCATACGCCATTATGATAGAATCACTTGTTAAGTGCAGTGGATTATTCTAGGACTAGTTAATGGCAATTTTATTAATAAATAATAACATTAAATGATTTTCAATACAATTCCTATATGAATATTTATTTTTAACAAGAATAAAAAAGTGTTTTATTTTGATATGTAAAAGTCACGAAAACTAAATTAAAAACTCAATTGAAGCTCCCTTTTATCACCTCTCGACCGATTAAATGATTTTTGATTTATTTATAAAGCTAGTTAAGTTATGTTATTGTTGGCAATTTCAAAAAAGGAAGAAGTTTTACAGCTAGTTACATAATATGTAATTTAATTTTTTGACGTTCAAAAAGCGCTAACTTTGTAAGCCAATTTTGAAAAATAAATATTTTCGAATTTTTGAATTTGAATTTTGGAACGTCACGTCACTTTTTAAGAGAAAAACGTTTTGGCGGGAGTTCCGTCTGGGACTACGAAGATAAAAAACAAGTGAAGACGATTATTGTCGAGAAAAACGAATACTGAATGACTAGTTGCTGTATTCTTTTGTATTAATATTTCTTATTATAATTTGTAGTAATAATATTTGGTTTCCGTAATAAGAGTGATATTTGTGGTACTTAACATTTACTGATTAAAACTGGGTATGTTACTAATATTTACGTTTTATTGTAGAGTTTGCTAACATTATGTATGACAAATTGTCTTCAGTGTGTAAAACAACAATGAACAATAAAAAGTCATGAGCCATGAGGCTCTGCCCAAACCTTAAGGATTGTGAACGTGTTTATGTATTCTTCTTCTTCTATCGTGTGGGTTGGATTGCCAACCCCATCAACCCTGGTGTCAGGGTTACTATTGAGCCGCCAAAGGCCCCTGACATGGCTCATGTAACGACTACTTACTTACATCAGTAAGTAATAACCGGGACTAACCTCTTAACGTGCCTTCCGAAGCACGGATCGTCTTACTTTCGGACAATCAGATCAGCTTGTAATATTCTAACCAAACTAGAGATCACAAAGTGATTTTTGTGATGTGTCCCCACTGGGATTTGAACCCGGGAGCCCAACTCTCAAACCACTGGACTACTGAAGCAGTTATGTATTTATAGACATAAAACAAGAATAGGTAATCCCTCTGACGTAAATGCAACAAATTAGCGCCGGCCAATCAAACTTCTTAAAAAAAATCACATTACATACGTATTGTAGTTTTTTGCGAATTTTTTTACGAAAATACTTATTTTAAATAATGTTTTTGTAGACACGAGAACAATGATCTAATAAAGATTATGATCTTATCTATGATTTTTCTCAAGCTTGTGCGTAGACGACCTCTAGCGGGCTAGTTTCCAACCAATCAAAGTTACTTTTAACTAAACGTCTCTAATGTTACATTTTTCTTTATTCATCATCTTCATTATCATTTATCCATTATCCCGTTTTTCACAGGGTTCGCTTACCAAACCTGTAGATTTGACAGGTCCGGTTTTTTCATAAGCGAGTGCCTATCTGACCTTCCAACCCGCGACAGAAAACCTCCGAAAATGCATTTCTCGGGTCACTCGAGTCCGCCCAAGTAGTTAATGCAATTTGCAGCAAATCTACAAATAATCACGTCAAAAAATGATCAGCCTGCAATGTCTTAATCAAACCAGTACTCACAAAGTGATTTTGTGGAATACCCAACCGGGATACGAACCCGGAACGTGAGTCCCACGCTCAAGCACTGAACCACGGAAGCCGTTAATAAATTATTGATTGAAATGCTTTCTCCTTTCTCGTATTACTAGTGCCAGAGCCAATGTCAAAGTTATTAGGTCGTAACAATCGGGACAGAAATAGTTGTTGCAAAATTATGTTCCAATTCGCGATAGTGTATCTCTCTGAGCTCAAAGTCTGGTTCCATTTCGATTGGAAGCTAATAATATTATAACTAATGGCTCTGTCGACCCCTTGTTGAGTAGTATATACATACATAAACTCACGCCTATTTCCCACCGGGGTAAGCAGAGACTATAGAATTCCATTTGCTTCGATCCTGACACACTTCTCTTGCTTCCTCCACATTCATCAATCGCTTCATACACGCACGCCGGTTCAGAGTAGATCGTATTGAACCTTTTCTAAGGACATCTCCAATTTGGTCATCGTAAGCCCTTCTCGGTCTTCCTCTGCCAGCCCTACCATCAACTTTCGCTTTATATGTTTTTTTTTTCGCTTTTGTTGAGTAGTTTTAGTGTTTAATACAGCTCAACTCAAAATCATGGTCTGAATCATCCCTCACAAGTTTTCGTTACGTTACGTCTGTGAAAGGCATACTTACAATACAAGGAATAAAAATAAAATTGCTTTTCAAAATTCTAGATTACTTAAGTAAATTAAATTCATCTTTTTTGGGGTTATGTATACGTTTTTTCTATTTAACTTATTTACGAATTTTATTCAAGAAAAACTTAGTAATAAGTCCGACATTTTATTGTGTTTTTCTATTACGTCGCAGTGTACTTTTTCATACAAATTCCAAGGTAATTTCGTGTTTTGATTTTGAATTTTATTGAAATGTAAACTGATTTCTCTAGTTCGAAACTAGACTATTTATTAAACATATATTTTGTTCTTTGCCCTGCGGTTGAAGGCGTTTGGAGCCTTTGCATTCTCAAAGCAAAATTTATTACCGAATACCTAATGGTAATTTATTACCAGACTGCAATAGTGATTTACTGCATTTGATGCATCGAAGATTCACTGTACATACAGGGTGTTAGTGACATCGTAAGAAATCAGAATCATTTATTCAACGTAATTATCATGGATAAACTTGTTGAAGGTCAATATAACATTTTTGAATTTACGTCATTTCGCAAGGTGTTATGGCTGAGGAGAAGAAATGACAAGAAACTGCAACAGCAACACATCTTTTAAATCAATGAGGGTATACATTACAAGTTATTTAATAACTAGAGGGACACCTTTAATACCAGACATTTTTATCATTTAGGTAATCATTCTTGTTATCTTTCTTGAGGTGGAATACCAACCTCATCAACCCTTGTGTCAGGGTTATTACTGAGCCGCCAAGGACTCCTGACATGGCTCATGTAACGACTACATACTTACATCAGTAAGTAGCAACCGGGACCAACGGCTCAACGTGCCTTCCGAAGCACGGATCGTCTTATTTATGATTATTTTCATATTGTTATCTCTCTTTATTTTGGATTTTTAAGCATGTTTGCCCTTGATGAATCAAAACAATGTTGAAAACGGACAAGACCGAATGTAAACAACTTTAATATTATCTTATTAATAAGACGATGACCTTGGCTACACCAGAGGGTTACTTGGGTACCTCCAGTATACCAGATAATATTTTGAATTTGTCAGAACATACATACATACATACATAAACTCACGCCCGTAATCCCTAATGGGGTGGGCAGAGCCACAAGTAATCAAAGACAACTTGCAGCCACTGTTGATACGATGTCGTAAGTTGGATATGATGAACCTTATGGTGATAAGGGATCAGCCTATCGCCCATAACATTAGACCATCATGTTATAGGACACAATCCCTCTGTCGGTTTTTACGACATGCCCGGGAAGACAAGCAGCTGAACGTTTTCTATGTTTTTTATTTGCTCCCAGAACAGCATAGAAGCAATTTGTCAGAAAATAATTTAAAAGCTTACTTTATGTAATCATCAATTTAAGAGCGACTCTCTTGTCGGTGTCCGTCGAAAAGGAAAGGGAGTGGTGATTGTCAACTGTTAATTTTAGAATGAATGAGTGAATGAATGAATGACCCGAGCGAATGAAATAGGCATTATAAATGCAACCCGTTTGACGTGTGCTGTCAACTTTTGACAGGTTATCGACCGATATAAAATTTTGGGAGGGTTATTTAACCTTCAAGCGGGCGCGCGTAGTCGAATCGACTGCCTTAGTACATTTTCGTTCATATTATTAGTATTACCTATGTTAGGGTTCGTAATGTTTATTTAATTATTTAATTATTATTAGATTATATAACTTAATAACAGACGGAATAAAGTCGTGAATCTGTGTCACGACTTTATTATTTTTAATTTGGAACTGGCATATTATTTCATTTGTTTTTATTTTGATTTCTTCTTTTTCGAACGGGAACGCTTTCCCGCCTTTTTAAAAGGCGGTGACGTGGAATTTTGTTCGGTTGCGGTAATCTGTTATGAAGAGTTGGAGAGTTAACATTGTTTATGAAAATATAACATTATTCAAGAGAATTGCCGAATTGTTTGATTACGACGAGCACCTCCCCACCTGAGAGCAGTAGTATTATCACACCTATTACATTTATTTGTTACTTTTAGTAGCCTGTCGCTATGTCATTGGGAGTAAAACAAAGAATAAGCCGTGCCTCGGGGCGCATCCACCACTCCACAAATCGCAATTGTTTTAGTGCCGGTGCAGACAGATGCGGTGGAAATCCAAGCACTTTTCGGATTATACATAGCGGGATCCTTGAAGACATCACACGCTAATTTTAATTAGATTACTAATTGTTTTTCTTTTTCATATTTATTTTTTGACAAATTATACTTTAAGGACAATGATAATATATGTGAGTACAAATAAATAAATAATTATTGAATAATTAGTGCTTTATTTCCTTTAAACATCCCAAATGTCTTTTCGGTTACGCGCGCCCGCTGCCGTTAGAAATGACCACGCGCCCGCTTGAAGGTTACTGCCCAAAGTTGACGACCAAAGACCAAAGTTGAAAGTTGAGTTGAGTTGCGTGTTCCATAAACATTATGCCGGTCCATTATACGCCTCTTTCCTTTTCGGCGGATATAAAATGACGGGTATAACTTAAAATTAGATGGTGTGTAGATATTGAAATCAGCACCATTTTCTATTTTATAAGAGGTATTTGCATTAATAAAACTATACAAAAAGTTGGTAAATTACATGTTTATTTAAATAAATCTAGTTTCTTTATCTAATGATTGATTTTATTTTATCATTTGAATTAATGATTCGGAATCACGTTTCGTCAAATGTCGATGTTATTTTGCACGTGCGAACAGAAGACTGCAAAGTTTTTACCACAAGGTTCTGAAGATGATAGCGGAGAGGTTTTTAATTATTTATTTATTAAATTTTAATACTAAAAATAGAAAGATGAAGGGGAGGCCTTTGCCCAGCAGTGGGATCTTGTAGGCTAGATTAGAATACTAAAAATACAATTTTGTTCTCGGACGGTTCGACCGGCATAACATTTATGAAACGCACGTCAATTTTGGGCAGAAATTTAAATAAGCCTCCCAAAATTTTATGTCGGTCGATGACCCGACAAAATTAAATTGACAGCACACGTCAAACGAATTGCATACCAGTGAAATGCCTATTTCATTCGTTCGTTCATTTTAAAATTAACAGCTGTCCCTTTCCTTTTCGGCGGATAAGAAAATGACAGGTATAACTTAAAATAAAATTAGATGTTGTGGACTGGAATCAGCAATATTGACAGGTGATCTTAAAATAAAATTAGGTGTCTGCAGGACTCAAGGTCATTAAGTCTGCCTACCAATTGAAATTACGGGCGTGTTTCTGACGACAAATTGCAAATTGGAAATACGCGGAATTATAAGAATAATAAACTTGATCTTGATAAACCTGTTAATCTTGTTCTAATATCTACTTAATAGGGGATATTAATACGAAATTAGTATAATTAGGTTTGTCGTTGTCAGTTTGTGTCAATATTGACGTATTTTATTAGCCAATATAATTATATTTTTTGTTTAATGTCGTCAAGGGCCCTTCATATCGTGTGGGTTGTGAGGTGGATTACCAACCTCTTCAACCCTGGTGTCGGGGTTATAATTGACCCACATGGCTCATGTAACGAATACTCACTCACATCAGTAAATAGTAACCGGGACCAACGGCTTAACGTGCCTTCCGAAGCACGGATCATCATACTTTAGTATTACTCTAGCCATACAGGCAGCCAATCAGCTCGCGACACCAAACACTGTAGGACCCCGATACCGACCCCGCCGGCGTGGTCGACGACTTCCCTCAATCAGCGCTTATCGCTATCGACCGGCTAGGGTCGATTAATTCTTTCAAATACTTTTCCTCTCAGACGACGCCCTTAGCCGAGGTTCGCGCCCAACTGGGCACCCTCAGGCTTGTTGTCTTAAACGTTGTACCGGGTGAGAGCCTTCAGCGCTCATTTGTCCGGCCAAGTAGTTAATGCCACCTGCGGCAAATGTACCAATAAGTCACGTCAAAAAAAAACTCTATGTTAATGTGAAGAGAAACACGTGTAGAATTGCGAAGGTTAAGTCCTGTCTTGTCTCAAAGGGATATAGAATGAGCCAACCAACCAACCAACTAGCAAACCAACCAACCAACCAACCACCAACTAAACTAACTAACTAGCCTAACTATTCAAATATAAATAGGAAAAAAGTAAACACCAGCCACTGGTCAAACGACATTTTTGTTTAAACTTTTTATTATATTAACCCAAAGTTTGAGTTAAATATTGAAGTATTAGCACATTACTATTATTTGCACACGTTTGTTGGCTTACATCATTTGTTTTAGGGTTCCGCAAAACTCACGTTAGTTCGTATATTGGTGCTGTTTCTAGTACGGTCACGAGCATTAATATGTACACTTTGGTACCATGTCACATTAACGTTTTTGACAAATTGAACTGTAAGTCTCACTGAATGTCAAATATGTTAGTGCGACAGAGTCCTAAAGTCGGTACATTATATTGCTCATGACTGTACACACCATTTAATTTAGTTTTAAGTTATACCTGTCATTTTGTTATCCACTGAAATAGAAAGGGACGGGCAATGGATAGGCATAAAATTTATGGAATTTGCGGTAATTTTAGGCAGAAATTTAAAAAAACTCTCCCAAAATTTTATATTGGCCAACAACCCGACAGAAGTAAGTTGACAGCACTCGTCAAATAAGTTGAAAATCAGCGGGATGCCTACTTTATTCACCCGGGTTATTCGTTCATTATAAATTTAGTTGTCAATCACCTGTCCCTTTCCTTTTCAGCGGATAAGAAAACGACGGGTATAACTTAAAATAAAATTAGGAGGTGTCTGCGGGCATCGGGGCCATTAACCTTATGTTAAAATCACATGTGTATTATTTTTCGTTAAATGCGCGAGGTGTTGTGCCTGGGTGTAATAATAAGGGTCATCATTTATACCTAAAAACAAAGATAAAAGTTGCTTATGTCCATCAAATTAGAAGGTTAAACGAACCCAAATCTCCACAGCGCCATCTATCTTATTTTTCGGGAACGTAGCCTGGAAAGTCTCTTATTAATATATCGTAGAAAGATATTTACTGTTACAGATATAAAATAAATAAATTTAAAAAAAACACGTAAAAAAAATAAAAAAAATGTTAAAAGTGTTTATTGGTTACGTACGGAACACTGCAATCTTAATTAAATTTACACTTGACCAGTCGATCGCTAGACAACCAAGCGGATATCGTCAAACATAGGTTTATTTATTTAATTTATGTCAATTATATCACGTTTGGCTGAATGGACAATATATTATTCCCCGGAGTCTATTTCTTAGAAGAGTTTTGTTATTTAACGCTGTCTCATGATTCGGAGGTCCCGGGTTCGAATCTCGGTGGGGATACAAAATATTGCAAAAATCACTCTGTGATCGTTAGTTTGGTTAGGATATTACATGCTGATCACCCGATTGTCCAAAAGTAAGATGATCCGTGCTTCGTGAGGTACGTTAAGCCGTTGGTCCCGGTTACTATTTATTGATGTAAGCCAGTAGTCGTTACATGAGCCATGTCACCGTGTAACCCTGACACCGGGGTTGATGAGGTTGGTAATCCACCTCACAACCCACATGATAGAAGACTGAATAGATAATCAAAGAGCTCGGAGATTACCGTGTGAGAGCCCAGAAAATACTCAGCGCTCTTCCTTTATCCAGCACATTTGATGCAAAACTAATGGGTTTAGAAAAAAAGTATATCCTGTGGGTGGTACCAATTTATCACTTCTCAGGACTAGTAGCATTCTATTTTGACATTGGTGACATTGGCAGTTTAAACGTGTTTCTTTTCAATTAGCGACAGCAAAGATGAAAAATGAAAAAAAGATGTAAAAAAAAAAGAAAATCTACACATAGTTAGTTATACGTAGTAACATAGGTTATACGTGGCGAGTTAGAGCGATTATTGACAAATAAAAAAGACACAGTTGGTTTGACCATTATAGGCCGTTCGGTCTAATAGATAGCTCGGTGAGGTGTGGGTACTTAGTTCATCTTGCGATGGATGTGCCAATCGGGGTATAGTGATTGAGATAATGTTATGTTCATCATCACTAATTAAGAGCCACGCTCTTGTCAGTGTAGCATCCTCCTGCTACTTTTTAGGAGAAAATAGGGCAGTGGTTTCCCTCTTGCCTTCCGTCAGTAATCTGTCTGACGCGAGTGGGATGGCGTCCAGAGTAGTCAATTTCAAAACCGTACTTCTGTCCTCCGCCTCTGAATATCATATTGTTATTGTATTGACAGTTACTGCTGCCCTCTGTCAGGTTCCAGGTTACAGGCCCTGTGACGCGCGCCTTCCGACCTGCACTACGGTCCCGATGGCTCCCATCGCCGCCTCTACAACCATCGAGGTCTTCACCCGTATCCCTGGGCAAGGGTTCTACGTTATGTTATGTTAAGATGTAAAAAAAAATCTACAAACATACATAGTTTCTTATAGTGTATAAATACTATATGATATGGACTTTGTACTATGTATTGCCTGAATGGTTCAAATTAATTTATTCAAAATTCTTTATTCAAGTTCTGCATCTTTATTTTACTAGTTTTAAAACCTGTATTTTTTCATGTAGGAAATGAATTAGCTATACAGTATAAGTAGGTTTTGAATATAATTAATTTCTTAAACGTGGCATCGTAATGGCTAGAGAATTGGGCTCACGATCTGGAGGTCCGGGTTTAATTCCCGACGCTGTCGAAAGTCGAAAATCACTTTGTGTCACTGTCCTTTGTTTGGTAAGGACCTTGCAGGCTGAATTATTTATAAGCTAAATTACTAGATCAAACGCCTCCACCAACCAGGAGCAGCGTGGTGGAGTATGCTCCATACCTGTACCGTTGATTGAGGGGAGGCCGAGCAGTGGGACGTATACAGGCTGTATAAGTTATTTTATCTTACCTCTATACATTTTCACTAACACGCTGTATATGTTGAGTTTAAAAAAGTCACGGTAACCTGGCGGATGACACGTGATTTGAAGCAACGGTCTTCCCAAATTAGCACATGTGTTACGTTATAATGTGACATAAATTTATACAACTTAACACGTTTTTGTTAAATGCATAACTTATCTTGTTGCTAGTTATGAAGCCCAGTTAGGATTTAAAGGCTTTATGCAGTACTTATTCGATTCATCGGGCCCATTTTTTTTGACGTGACTTATTGTAGATTTGCCGCAGATGGCGTTAACTACTTGGCCGCATTGGGGCCAACAAATGGAGTGCGCTGAGGGCTCAAAGTTTAAGACAACAGGCCTGAGGGTGCCCAGTTGGGTGCGAACCTCGGCTCAGGGCGTCGTCTGAGAGGAAAAAATATTTGAAAAGCGATAAACGCTGATTGAGGGAAATCGTCACAAAATGACGGGTATAACTTAAAATTAAATTAGGTGTATACAGGAATCGGGGCCATTAATAGACTTATTCCTACAGTTAAAGAATTCGTTGACACTATAAAAACACATATTTAATAACTATTTAGTAACCCCCAGTTAACCCTTTATAATCATCATCATCAGCCCATTGACGTTCCCAATGCTGGAGCACGGGCCTTTCCTATAGATGGATAGGGAGATCGGGCCTTAAACCATCACGCGGGCCCAGTGCGGATTGATGGTTATTAACGACTGCTAATGCAGCCGGGACCAACGGCTTAACGTGCCTTCCGAAGCACGGAGGAGCTCGAGATGAAAACTTTTTGTTTGTGGTCACCCATCCTATGACCGGCCTTTGCGAAAGCTGCTTAACTTCAACAATCGCAGACCGAGCGCGTTAACCGCTGCGCCACCGAGCTCCTCCCTTCCCATTATAATACCTAAACGTTTCTTTCTTTTAAAAAATCACACGCCTCACAGTCACCAGTTTGACAAACACTAGAAAATGTCTGTTAGTTTTATAAATAGTCGTAAAAACTAGTTTTCACACTAATGAACTTTGATTATAAATTTTAAACAATAAATACGAAAGTTGATTGGCAAGTGTGACCCGTTTCTTAATTTAACACACAAAAATAGTCGAAATGAATCATCATCAGCCGTATGACGCCCACTGCTGGGCATAGGCCTCCCCCAAGGATCTCCACGACGATCGGTCCTGCGCTGCCCGCATCCAGCGGCTTCCCGCGACCTTCACCAGATCGTCGAAATGAATAGAAAAAACTAATTTATGATTTATAATTACAACGGAGGCTCCAGGCTCGAATCCCGTAAATATGACTATTTCATGAAATGGTCGAAGACACCATGAAATCATCAATTCTACGATCTGGCAACGATTAATTCATACACAGATAGCGGCCAAACACATAACCTTCCCCTTGCTTCGCCGCAGTCGGTTAAAAATGATGATTCAGTTCCGGAATTGAGGTTTCGACCATTTGAAATTGGAATTAACGAAGAATTAGCAAAATGACTAACTTTAAAATACCCAATTTAGAATATTTATAACCAGTAGGTGATCATTTGCGAATAGACATTGACATTAAACGTCATTAAATAATATTTATTATATTTCGGCAGGCCTCCATGGTCTAGTGGTTAGAGCGTTAGGCTCACGATCTGGAGGTCCGGGTTCGATTCCCGATGGGGACATTGTCGAAATCACTTTGTGAGACTTCCTTTTTTTGGTAAGGACTTTTCAGGCTTGAATCACCTTATTGTCCGAAAAAGTAAGATGATTCCGTGCTTCGGAGGGCACGTTGTTCCAACCAAACTAGGGACCACAAAGTAATTATTCTGATATGTCCCCACCGGGAATCGAACCCGGGACCTCCGGATCGTGAGCCCAACGCTCAACCACGGGACCACGGAGGTCGTTAACTATAATGATTTAAACTGGTGATCTATGCTTAATGATCTATAATAGTAATGTTGTTTGGGACATTAATTCTATTAATTAACCTGTTTCACTCTAAGTAATATAGATTTAAAATGCTTTTAGCTTGATGTCATTGCTAAAAATAACATATTTTTTTGACGTACTTATTGTAGATTTGCCGCAAATAGCACTAACTACTTGGCCGGGCAAATGGGGAGCGCTGAGGGCTCTCACTCGATAACAGGCCTGAGGGTGCCCAGTTGGGCGCGAACCTCGGCCAGGGCGTCGTCTGAGAGGAAAATATTTGAAAGAATTAATCGACCCTGGTGGGTTGATAAATGTTATCCTAGGTCTACCCCTTCCTCTCTTCCCTTCAATTTTTCCTTCTATAATGCAAATAAAAGAGAAGGTGCAGGTCGTGTCGTATCGGGAGATGAAGGTTTTGGCGGGAAGAAGAGAGGAATGGCGGTTACTCCACCGACAAGAGCGCAGCTCTTAAATAGAGAGAGAGAGTGGGTTGATAGCGATAAGCGCTGTATGAGGGAAATCGTCCACTACGCCGCCGCGCCGGCGGGTTCGGTATCAAGGTTCTGAAATGTTTGTTGTCGCGAGCTGATTGACCGCCTCTATTCCAAGAGTACCAAGTGAACTCAAAACGCGTGCGAGACAAGTATAAGCAAATAGTTCCTACTTCAACTTTGCACTCCACTCGTCCGCAAACTTTACGTCGAATGGGGCTCCGCGAAAATATATTAAAAGGTCGTCTTGTGTATTATACCTGCAGGGAAAAAAATCAAATATTGAATATTACGCAAGGAATATTTCCTTATTTTAAGTGTTGTTATTGTCTTGCCTTTATGTGTGGCGTCCTTTTCATCACTAATTTAAGAGCCACGCTCTTGTCGGTGTAGCATTCTCCATTCTTGTCTGTCAAAGTCCAATTCCTTCACTTCCATACACGACAATTCCTTCAGACACGACGTGCGTGTTCTTTATTATACACATTCATCATCATCAATTTAAGAGCCACGCTCTTGTCGGTGTAGCATTTTCAATTCCAGTCTATCAAAGGCCAATTCCTTGACTTCCCTATAAGATACGACGTTGACCTTTTCTTTAATCTGTTCCATGTAAGCTCTTCTTGGTCTTCCCTTTCCTCTCTTTCCTTCTAGCTTTTTTTCTATGGCGTCCTTTTATAATAAACCTTTTTTTTTTTCGGATCGTGAGCACAACGCTTAACCACTGGACCACGGAGGCCGACTTGAGACTACTTGATAACAAGCTATCAAGGATACTTGTATCCATACTTGTATCCATACTTGTATCCATACTTGTAGCCATACTTGTATCCATACTTGTATCCATACTTGTATTCATATATGTAATAGAATAGAGACGTCATGTTTTTGTTTAGAAGAATAATAATTGATCCGTGGACGTGTAAGACAGGCTGTCATCAACATAGTCAGGGCGGTGCCAGTACGCATGCGCTTATGACTTACATTATTCTGATCGTGAAGACAGGTCGTCGGGAAACTGTTTCCATAACACGAACAAAGACGTCCTTCGCTGCACGAACGTTTCCTCATTGGCTAGAGAGGGACGGAGCATACTCCACCACGCCGCCGTTTCGGCATAACGCAAAATGATAATAAATAGGCAAATTGCGAAAAGTTGGCGTTTAGCTAGAAAACTAACATTTTAAACCATGTGACGGCGGAATGTTAACGGCCTCCATGGTTCAGTGGTTGAGCGTTGGGCTCACGATCCGGAGGCTCCAGGTTCGAATCCCGGTGGGGACAAAAATCACTTTGTGATCCCTAGTTTGGTTAGGACATCACAAGCTGATCACCTGATTGTCCGAAAGTAAGATAATCCGTGCTTCGGAAGCCATGTTAAGCCATTGGTCCCGGTTACTAGTTACTGACGTATGTGCGTAGTCGTTACATGAGTCATGTCAGGGGCCTTTGGCGACTCGATAATAACTCTGACACCAGGGCTGATGAGGTTGGTATTTTACCTCACAACCCTCACGATAAAAAGAAGACCCGTGTGAAAAATATCCAAGTCTCCATCTCAGGACTTTGTAGGAAAAGTAGGCCTGCTTTACCTGTTAGGAATTACGAGCGTGATTTAATGTATCGTTTTCTAAATTATCCAATCATCTTTATAGATTATGGACACCTTCTCCTCTTCTATCGTGTGGGTTGTGAGGTGGATAACCAACCTCATCAACCCTGGTGTCAGGGTTATTATTGAGCCAAATGTTCCTTACATGGCTCATGTAACAACTACGTACTGATCAGCCTGTAATATACTAACCAAAATGATCATAAAGTGATTTTTGTGATATGTCTCCACCGAGATTCGAACCCAAGACGTCCAGATCGTGAGGTAATCGCTCAACCACTGGACCACGGAGATCGTTCTACCGTTATAATTATAAAGAAAATTGTAAGTACTTACTAGAATTCTGAGATGATTGGTCACCCAGATTTCTTAGTACTTACCTACGTGCTTTTATAGAAATGATACGAACCGTTAAGACTAGTCTAGATTGTGTGAATTATCTAGAATCTAGAAATTTATAACGTAACATAAGTTATCACTGGGGCTAATTCCTGTAGACACCATCTAATTTTATTTTAAGTTACTTATACCTGTCATTTTCTTAATCACCGAAAAGGAAAAGCGTTGAATGAGGGAAATCGGCGCCCACGCCGCCGGCGGGACTGGTATCGGGGTTCTGAACCGTAGCATTTTCAGGGATTTTGAATATCATTTTCTATTCCAAGTTACCATCATCATCTCCCTAGGGAGCTATATATATATATATATATATAGGGATAATACTAGCATTATCCCGTTTTTCACAGGGTCCGCTTACCTAACCTGAAGATTTTGATAGGTCCGGCATCTTCCAGAAGGGACTACCTGTCTGACTAAGTTATCTTTTCCATGACAACGTAAACTGCATTTAATAAAGACAAAGTCAAGATAGTTAAGCTATACGTACGTGCAAAGGAAATGATAAACAGATATAAAATGTTAATAACGGATGTAAATTGTTACATTATGTGAATACGGTGTCACTGCGCACCACCGACCGTAAAGAGCGCTAAGGTGTCACGCGATACATATATCCATTGTTTTATTTATTACTAGCGACCCGCTCCGGCTTCGCTCGGGTGCAATGCTGAGGAAATGAAATTATTTACGACATCACATTAGAAAGGAAGAGAAGAGAAAAAAAATGAAGGGAAGAGAGGAAGGGGTAGACCTAGGATAACATTTATGAAATAAAAGAGAAGGTGCAGGTCGTGTCGTATCGGGAGGTGAAGGTTTTAGCGGGAAGAAGAGAGGAATGGCGGTTACTCCACCGACAACAGCGCAGCTCTTAAATAGAGAGAGAGAGACATTAGAAACCTAAAAAATAACAGTATTTCTCCACTATTTAATGGATGTTATTATACATATAAACCTTCCTCTTGAATCACTCTCTCTATTAAAAAAAAGCGCATTTAAATCCGTTGCGTAGTTTTAAAGATTTAAGCGTTGAATCTTTGAATTTAAAGTTTAACAGCTGTCAATTAATCGTCTCTTTCCTTATCTGTGGATTGGAAAGTGATAGAAGGAGTCCGCAGGAACCAGGGTGGATATGACATTAAAAATTTTCGGAATCAGGACATCGTCTAATAATCTTCTGGAAGATTTAACACCCATTTTAAAGTAAAGTTCAATGAAAAAATCCTGTTTTCCAACTATTCATATGCTGCACTATCCCGCTACATCATTATAATATTAAATATTTCACTCAAAGGTTGTCTGGAAGAGATTGTTACTTAGCAATAACGTCGCCTGTTTTTCTTTCGGTTTGTATTTTCGTATTTTGAGTGTAACATACATACATAAACTCACGCCCGTAATCCCAAATGGGGTGGGCAGAGCCACGAGTAATCAAAGACAACTTGCAGCCACTGTTGATACGAAGTCCTAAGATGGATATGATGAACCTTATGGTGATAAGGGATCAGCCTATCGCCCATAACATTAGTCCATCATGTTTGAGTGTAAGGAATAGAGTATTTGTTATGGTACGTGTAAACATTAACGATATTTCTTGTCTAAATGTCGAAAGTAACGTTTTTTTCTGTAAAATGACGTCTGACAATGGACACGCGCATGTCACAGCATTCACAGCCCACATAATGATGACCAGTATAATGTGACGTAAACCACATGAATTACTTTGAACGGATATTAATGTAAACATCAATTAAATAGTTATATCTTAGGGTACACGTTTTCCGTTAAACTTTGTTCATATCGTACCTAAGCGGTGAAGGAACTCGGTCCCAAGAAATGCATTTCGGAGGTGTATGACCTAACCTGAATTGGACTCTACCCATAGAGGCTGTCAAACAGCTCGCGACACCAAACACTTCAGGACCCTGATACCGACCCCGCCGGCGTCGTCGACGATTTCCCTCAATCAACGCTTATCGCTACCGACCCGCTAGGGTCGATTAATTCTTTCAAATATTTTTCCTCTCAGACGCCGCCCTGAGCCGAGGTTCGCGCCCAACTGGGCACCCTCAGGCCTGTTGTCTTAAACATTGTACCGGCTGAGAGCCCTCAGCGCTCCCCATTTGTCCGGCCAAGTAGTTAATACCATCTGCGGCAAATCTACAATGAGTCAAAAATAATGTATTGGGCTGGTGTTCCTTTCGCGGGTTAGATTGGAAGGCCAGACAGGCAGTCGCTTCTGTAAAAAACCGGACCTATCAAACTTTCAGGTTAGGTTAGCGGAACCTGTGAAAAACGGGATAATGCTAGGGAGATAATAACTAACTAAATAATTAAGTTTTCTTTGGAAATCAGCATATTCAAAACAATCAATCAATTATTTAGTTGGTAATATTGAAAAATTAAGAATTTTGTTTTCAATAATAAAAGGAGGAGGGCACCGTCGTTGGATGTTTTCAAAGGGCAAGTCAAGCAGCACTTTCTCATCTCTCTCTCCTCTTCTTTATAACGTTTTTCTTTTCTATTCCATTCTGCTTACATCTTCTTCTTTATAAACTAGGTATTGTAGTACTGTCATGGTTTCCTTTCTTCCATAGTAATGTATGTATATATTTACGTATTTATATATTATTATAATCATTATTTATTGTCTTCTATGTATTGTTTTTAATATATTATAGTTTATCTAGTTATAAGTACTTATATTTTTCAACATTTTATTATTATTATTTTTTTTTTTGCACTGTCTATCCCGCTACATTTTTCATTAAATTCATATCCTATACCTAAAGGTTGCCTGGAAGAGATTGCTACCTTAGCAATAAGGCCGCCTGTTGTACTACCAATTTAATTATAATACTAATGTATTTTTAATGTGATTCAAGTGCAATAAAGAGTCTTTGTATTTGTATTGTATTGTATAAAATTTACGTCCTTGGAATGTTGGAGATACCAATTTAACGGTAACACAGTGGTAACACTTACGTCATCAAAGGGCTGGCAATGGCGGCTTGTCATAGGATTGAGCATACCTGGTTTTCTTATACTATGGTTCTGCCTAGCCCATTAGTAAGTTCATCATCATCAATTTAAGAGCCACGCTCTTGTCGGTGTAGCATTTTCCATTCCAGTCTATCAAAGGCCAATTCCTTGACTTCCCTATAAGACACGACGTTAACCTTTTCTTTAATCTGTTCCATGTAAGCTCTTCTTGGTCTTCCCCTTCCTCTCTTTCCTTCTAGCTTCTAGTAAGTTATATAACTATATTTATACTCCTTCCGGTTGACGTAGGTTTAAGGTCGTTTACATTGTGACAAATGTATCTGGAATGTTCTGAAACGGAGGTTGATAATAAAGCGCGGTAAAAACGCGCAATCACGGCCAAATTGCAGTTATAAAATTGCATTGCAAATTAACATAATACATATTATTATATATAAACTCTTTTGTACGGGAATACGGGTGAAGACCTCAACGGTTGCAAAGGTGAAGATGGGAGCCATCGGTACGGCAATGTAGGACGGAAGGGGCGAGTCACAGCTTAGGGACTATAACCTGGAACCTGACAGAGGGCAGCAGTAACTGTCAGTACTATTCAGAGGCGGAGGACAGGGAGTCCTAGTATGGCTTTGTAATAGACTACTAATTGCTTCGATGTGGCCATTTTAACCCCCCAGGTCTAATGACCGTTTTATAAATCTTCCTTTTTTTCTCTCTCTATTTTTTTAATTTAGTATATACCTACATATCTATAGACAAAGTTATGCTAAAATCGATTACGGAAAATCACAACTTAGTTGTTATATAATCAATTAAATATGTACACACGGAAAATTTATAATTGCACAAACAAACAAAATAACAAACATTTATAAGTGTATGGACAAAAAGCGTAAAATATTTGTAGGTCTTCATTTTGCTTCCTTAACAAAATTTAGTTTTTAAGTTTATCTTTTTCCCGGTCTACTGGAAGAGATATCTACTAACGTGATAAATACCTATTTTCTCATTACTCGGGGTATATAATTATTCAAAAATCATCGCTTATTTAAGAGCCACGCTCTTGTCGGTGTAGCATTCTCCATGCGACTTTTTTAGGGAAAAATAGGGCAGTGGTTTCCCTCTTGCCTTCCGCCCCGCAGTACTCTGTCTGACGCGAGTGAGATGGCCAGAGTAGTCTATTTCAAAGCCGTACTAGGACTCCAGTCCTCCGCCTCTGAATAGTACTGACAGTTACTGCTACCCTCTGTCAGGTACCAGGTTACAGTCCCTGTGACTTGCCCCTTCCGTCTTGCATTGCCGTACCGATGGCAAAAGACAAAAAAAAAAAACCTAGAATGTAATGGCAGAGATTATATTAATTGTTGCTAGATATTTGGATCAGATACGTTTAGAATAATATTGCTACATAAATATTGCTTCTCTTTATTTTGATCAGAATAATAATGGGTGGAAGATGTGTTGTGGCTGGGTGTTATAAAAAGGGTCATCATTTATACCCAAAAATAAAGATAAAAGATGCATGTTGTCCTTGAAATTACAAGGTTAAACGAAGGCAAATCTATACAGCGCCATCTGTATTTTTTTGGGAACATCGCCTGGTTATTTCCTCATTATAATTGCGTATATAAATTACAATTATGTTTGTATAATTAATACAATGTATTTTATTATTTGTTTTGTCGTCTGTTTACTTTATTCGGTTTAAGATAAGATAAGGTATTTTCGTTTTTACAGAGGTCTTAAAAGCGAATAAAAAACATGTTCAATTCGACGCAAAAAAGTTTTCTATGCTATGTATCTATGGTCAAAAATAATTCTTCTTAGACGAAGTATTTTACATAGAAAATACTTTCTTTTTCCAATTTTGTCATATGTCTAACAATGTATTTTATCTGCAATAATTCGAATTTCGAATTTCTCACGTCCCAGTATAAAATGAAATATTTAAAAAAGGAAAAAAGTAAAAACTTACATTTTGGCTGTCTGGTCACCTGCCCCTTCTTTCTTCGTTCAAAAAGTTTGTTGATAATGGCGTCTTTTCTCTCATTGAAGTCCAAATCATCATATTTATTGTTTAAACCCTCACACTCCGATAAATTAGATTCAAAAGCAGAAGTGTCAATGTCACCTTTTTTTAATCTGTTATTCGGCAACTCCCTTAACTCTCTCTCATTTGAATTATATTGCCTCCCCGTCACTCTACTCCAAATTTGAACCAAGTCCTTCATTTTTTTTAATTTATTTTTCACTTAAAACAAAGAGTCTTTATTCAGAAACGGCAACAACACGTGCTTTTTGAATCCGTGTTCGTTCTAGAACTAATCGAATATTATTAATCGATTTTTAACGATCATCAATATGGCGTCAATAAGATAATATAGTTTTAACGTGTCAATTTTTTATTTCGTAACGGATTCAAATCAGCTGGTTTCAATGTCGGATAGCAATGTCATCGACCCGAGGTAAACGTTAGTCTTCCAAAACTAGGAAGTTTCACCACCAACCACTTCAAAAAATCTATAAGTATTCAACACCAACTTAGTCCAAACAAATATAAAATCCACCACTTCACATTATCATCCTCAAAACTAAATACAAAGTAAATAAAATCACAGCACTAAAAACCAAAAAATAACCATCGCATTCACTTTTCAAATAATTATTTTTGAAAAGTCTGTGGCATTCGAATTTCGCGCGTACGTTTGCGCGGGAAAGGAAAACTTTTTACAAGTAAGGCCGCGGCGTTCGCAAAATGTCTTTGCGTGGTCAGGTATTACGGTTTAGTGCGCGGTGGACGTGTGTTTCTTGGGTTTATATCAATTTCGCAAGACACTGGACTGGTAACTGACCGTCGTTCTTGGTCGTGACGTCAGTATTTGCCGAGAGGTTTTATATTTTCCGTAATTTTTCTTTAATACCTAACCTAACCTAACTTTATTACTTTGTTGCAAAACTGTGCGTTTGTAGTGCGTTAAAGACAAAAGATGTGATCTCTATTTATGTTATTTTCTTCGAACATAGATAATATACATAACGTAAGTAATTACCTATTAAGTTTTTAAATTATGAACGTGAATTATACTTATTTTATTGAATTTGTTTCATATTTTCTAGGTTATTTCTTCATGGAATTTTTGGCATTGTGAATTTGAATTCGTGTTTGGATCGATTATTTATCACTTGGGTTTCCAGGATTTATGCCCGGTTAATTGCAACAGGCTCGACCCTGTTGTACATGGGACTTAAAATAGCTTTGCGGGGGTGGGTTAGGGTTAGTTATACATCTCGGTCAAACTTTTCGGGGATATAAGCATCGGGGATGCTTCGCTTAGTCATCACTAATTTAAGAACCACGCTCTTGTCAGTGTAGCATTCTACATGCTACTTTTAAGGGAAAAATAGGGCAGTGGTTTCCCTCTTGCCTTCCGCCCCGCAGTACTCTGTCTGACGCGAGTGGGATGGCGCCCAGAGTAGTTTTTTTTTTTTTTTTTTTTTTTTTTTTTTCATTTATTCAACGTAATTATCATGGATAAACTTGTTGAAGGTCAATGTAACATTTTTGAATTTACGTCATTTCGCAAGGTGTTATGGCTGAGGAGAAGAAATGACAAGAAACTGCAACAGCAACACATCTTTTAAAAACCAATGAGGATATACATTACAAGTTATTTAATAACTAGAGGAACACATTCAATACCAGACATTTTTATCATTTAGGTAGTCATTAATCTTATAATAAGCTTTTTTACATAAAGTAAGCTTCACGTGAGCTTTAAATTTATTTTCTGACAAATTTAAAATATTATCTGGTATTTTATTGTAAAAACGTATACATAACCCCAAAAAAGATGAATTTAATTTACTTAATCTAGAATTTTGAATAGCAATTTTATGTTTATTTCTTGTATTGTAAGTATGCCTTTCACAGTTTCTCGGAAGGAGAGATAAGTTTTTACGTACATACATAATGTTTTCATATATATATTGACTTGCGACCGTCAGTATATTTATTTCTTTAAACAGCTCCCTCAAAGAGTCCCGACAACGCAGCTTATAAATAGCGCGAACTGCTCTTTTTTGAATGATGAAAATAGTTTCTACATCAGCGGCTCGACCCCACAGCAAAATACCGTAAGACATTATGCTGTGGAAGTAGCTGAAGTAGACAAGTCTAGCAGTGGGTACATCTGTGAGTTGTCGGATCCTTCTGACGGCATATGCTGCTGAACTTAGCTTGCCCGCTAGTGATACAATATGTGGGCCCCATTGAAGTTTTGAATCTACAGTAATTCCTAAGAAAACTGTGTGTTCAACAAAATCTAGTTTCTCGTCGTTAATTTTAATGTTATTATTTACTTTCTTTACGTTTGGTAGAACAAATTTAATACACTTCGTTTTCTTAGCATTTAGAACTAGGTTATTTACTGTAAACCAACTTAGAACCTGCGACACAGCGCTGTTTGCTTCGTCAAATTCCTCTAACTTTCTGTCGATTTTAAATATAAGAGAAGTGTCATCCGCGAACAGCACAATGTCAGCTTGGTTCTGTACTACATAAGGTAAATCATTTATGTACACTAAAAAAAGAAACGGACCCAAAATGGATCCTTGAGGAACTCCCATTTGAACATGAGAGCCCGAAGAAGTTGTACTATTGATTTGTACCTTTTGTATCCTACCACCTAGATATGAATTTAACAAACTGAGAGCTCCATTATTTAGTCCATAGTGCCTCAATTTCAAAAGCAATAGTCTATTTCAAAGCCGTAGTAGGACTCCTGTCCTCCGCCTCTGAATAGTACTGACAGTTACTGCTGCCCTTGGTCAGGTTAGGGCTTCGCTTATTACAATACAATATTTTATTTATTCTTCCTAGAAAAATTCAAGAAAATTTAACGGTAAAAAGCTGCATGCATTCCATTCAACAGTTATAGAAATTAACCTGAAAATTCAAAGGACAAATCTTACAAGTATTTATTTCTGCATTAACTGTGTAACCTCCGTGGTGCAGTGGTTGAGCGTTGGGCTCGCGATCCCGAGTACCCAGGTTCGAATCCCTGTGGGGACTAAATCACCAAAAACAATCTGTGATCGCATGTAAACAGCCTCAGTGGTCTACTGTTAGAGCGTTGGGTTCACGACCTGGAGGTCCGGGTTCGATTCCCGATGGGGACATTGTCGAAATCCGTGAAATCACCCGATTCTGTGCTTCGGAAGGCACACTAAGCCGTTGGTCCCGGGCTACAAGATCAAATACCTCCACCATTCCGCAGTGAATCAGCGTGGTGGAGTCTGCTCCATACCCCTTCCGGTTGACTGTGGGGAGACTGTTTGTGTTATTTTATGCATGTTTGGTATCACATCCTGTAGATACCTAGTTCTAAAAGTTGTAAATAGGCAACCTTACTACTGCGCAGCAATTTCACCCACTGAACACTTGGTAAAGTGTACAAGCATGGTTATATTATAAGAAATTGCACAAAACTAAAAGATGAAGTAATCATAAATATTAAAATTTGATTTCAATGCAAAGCAAGGGGCAAAGGTATTGGCGTTTTCACAATATTTTTAAACAACTAGACAACTAGGTTGCACAAATGCGAGCCAAGTAGTGAATTCGGCCAAGTAGTGACTTGGGCTAAGTAGTTAATGTCATTTGAGGATCAGTGCACACAGTGCCGATACCGGAAACATTCCGGAGCGGGAAGCGGGTAATAGTTGAAATCAGAATCATTTATCCAACGTAATTATCATGGATAAACTTGTTGAAGGTCAATGTAACATTTTTGGATCTAGACACGCGGTAGCGTGTCAAGCCATGTTCAAGAAACAGAACTGGCGAGCCGCACCGTGTGTTATAATACACGAACCATTTGGAGCCACTTTTGACCCCCTCATAATTTTGAATTTACGTCATTTCGCATTTTTTTTGGACGTGACTTATTATAGGTTTGCCGCAAATGGCATTAACTATTTGGCCGGACAAATGGGGAGCGCTGAGGGCTCTCACCCGGTACAAAATTTAAGACAACACGCCTGTGGGTGCCCAGTTTGGCGCCAACCCCGGCTCATGCTGTCGTCTGAGAGGAAAATATTTGAAAGAATTAATCGACCCTAGTGGGTCGATAGCGATAAGCGCTGAATGAGGGAAATCGTCGACCACGCCGGCGGGGTCGGTATCGGGGCCCTGAAGTGTTTGGTGTCGCGAGCTGATTGGCTGCCTCTATGGCTAGAGTAATCGGGTCGTCGGGATCGTATATTACGTCCTTCGGACGCCGATACTTTTCAGTACCGTCCCTAAGCGGAATGGGATTCTCTTAAAATGCATAAATATTTTTGTCATAATTTTAATTATCATAATCCTTTTCGCATAACGTTTTTAAGCATAATAGTACTTTCCCATAATAACATCTAAGAATACTGGTTTGTTAGGTATAACTTATTTTTGGACTAATATTTGTTGGTATAAATTTGATTCGCATATAAATAGGTATCCATAATTCTTTTTTAGAATAATAGTGTTTTGTCATAATTTTTTCAAGGCGAACCAGTAGGTTAGGGTGCGGCGGGGGTGGCCCTTGGGCCACCCCTACGCCGCCAGCATGTTTATCTTACACACGAAAAGTATGCTGAATGATGACCAACAGCATGAAGTAGAGTCAAAAAATATAAAAAGTCACAATCATGAACCAAATGCAGCCAAGGAAAAAGTAAGTTTCGGAAATGTTCAAAGATGTGCCGAAACTTTTCTTTTATGGAGTATAGTTTTTATGCTTATAATAATTATGCTTATATTATCATTATTGTCATTAATTATTATACTTACACCCTGTACAAGTACATACAAGTAGCCATACAAGTAGATAGGGTGTTAGTGACATCGAAAAAAATACTGAGGGGGATGATTCAGAGTTGATATCAAGTGGATTTTCCTGTCTGAAAATTCATGAAATTATTTGTGTTTTTTTAAATTATTTATCGTTCTTTACTTTTGCGACAGAAAATTTCATTTGATATGTGGGGGGTCCTTTGTAAGATATATATGAGTATCCTTGGGAGGCCTATGCCCAGCAGTGGGCGTCCTACGGCTGATGATGATGATATAATAATACTTAGACCCACTCCAATTATATTTCTGACTATAACTAATCAGGAGGAAGTCACGAAAGTAAAAACACTTAGTGAGTTTAGAATCTGTATTGTCCAGTAAACACTAATTAGAAATTATGAGGAACACCGGGAAATAACACGCGGTATATTAAATACAGGCAGTGTACCTAGCCTGGTGAAGAACGGGAGAGACAGCCAGCCACAGGGCCACGTTGCCGTTACTTGCTACCAAGAATGCTGACATTGTAAAAATGTAATTAAATGTGTCGCTACAGATATCAATTCGAATCATGGGCTGAATCATCCGTCAAAGTTTTCGTTACGATGTCACTAACACCCTGTGTAACCACCCCACCCTGTACCTATGTGTGTGTGTGTGTGTGTGTGTGTATATATTGTGTCAAGTGTTAATTTATACCTGTACTGTAATTTATGGGTTTTTTTTTATTTATTTATTATTATTACAAGTTCTTATAGCTAATTTACACCACTATCCAAAACAGACCCAAAAGAGCGTGTTAACGCGATAAATTGTTTTTAATGCAGTGTTACAGTAGCAACCCAAAAAGACCGAAGCCTGTGATAGGGTTAGCTACAAATTTCGTCTTAAAACAATGACATAAATATACATATTCAGTAGGTAGACAGCGCGGCGTAATTTTAATACAAAAAAAACTTAAAATAGATATTAAAGGATTAGTAATTAATTTAAAATTATGTAGTTAGTATTAGTGTTAGTTTTCAGTGTCGTATTGTAAGTATTTTATAATATATTTTGTAATGAATAAATAAAATAAAATAAATAATAAATAAGTTAAACGGTTATCCATCATTTAGGACTGAGATTTTTTCCAAGGCAATGCTACCTTGAATGTAGAACAGAAAAAAGCAATAGAAAGTGGGAAATTATACTTAATAATTATTTATTTAAGTATAACCATGACATTTCGGTGTGGACAATTGGTGTGATATGAGAATTACGCGCATTGAATGACGTAAATGAATTTTTAAATTTCAAATTCGGACTTTAACATTTTTAATTTTATTTAATTTTAATTGTATTATCATTGTTATTAATTTTTGTTTTTTTTTTGCATGCTTACGACGATTTGATTTTTGCATGCTTACGTGTAAGCTGAAAACATTGGACATAAAATTGTAACAACATCTTATTGTACTGTTTTTGGCAAATAAACTATTCTATTCTATTCCATTCCATTCCATTCCATTCCATTCCATTCCATTCCATTCCATTCCATTCCATTCCATTCCATTCCATTCTATTCTATTCTAATATTATTAATTATAAGAAACTACTTACTTCGTGTTTGATGCCGACTTCACACACACACACACACATATCTATCTCCCTAGCATTATTCCGTTTTATCACAGGGTCCGCTCACCCAACCTGAAGATATGACAGGTCCGGTTTTTTACAGAAGCGACTGCCTGTCTGACCTTTCAACCCACGAAGGGAAAACCAGCCCAATACAGGTTAGGTCACATACCTCCGAAAATGCATTTCTCGGGAATGTGAGCACGTTATAATAATTAAAAAAAAAAAACATCTATCACTGGTTTAGGCCAGTGCTGAATTCGAACCATCGACCTCAAAGTGAGAGACAAGCGTTCTACCATCTGGACTACCACGGCTCAACAAGTTTGTTGTTGCAAAATATGTGAAATCATATAATTAGAGCCCTTGAATGACTAATATTTAATATTCAAATGGCGAATCATCATTACATGCAGAATTATTATTAGGTATATAAGTCGTAATTCATGTCTCCTAATACGACATCATCATCACCTGGGCCTTTATGCAAAATCACATTTGAATGTGATTTTTCTTAAGAAAATCTCACAACAGCCTATTCTTTAACGTGAGTTATGGTAGAAATTGACTACTTGGTAGAAGAAATGGGGAGCGTTGAGGGCTCACAGCCGGTACAACATTTAATTGGGCGCGAACCTCGTTTCAGGGCGTCGTCTGATTCCTCGAACTGGACATTTTGCGAATTGGACATTTTGCGACCGATTGTCATTTTGCGAATCGACCATTCTGCTAATTGGACATTTTGCGACTACTTGACATTTTGCGAATTGGACATTCTGCGCCTAAACGCCTGCTCTCTCCTCAATAACTCTCAATATCTAAAAGTTCCTTTTTTCTCTTTCTTATAGAAAATAATTTAGGTATTATTATATTATTTTAAGAAATTATTTATTTCTTAAAATTATTACAATTGGCAGTCTTATTACTCTAAAGCAAATTCACCCAGGCAACATGGAACGTGTTAGGAAACAATAATAGTTAGTCACCCACTGCATTTACTAAGAATGGAGCAAATGACGTCACAAACAAAGGATTGAATGGAAAATTCAAAATGGAGTATTAATAAAGTACTTAATTTGCATAATTATTGACGACTATAGGTTCGGTGTAGTTTAATCAGGGCTGAGGTGTGGTTTTCCCTGTTTTAACATGATGCTAAAACGCATAAGCATCAGTGTTGCCCTCTGGGTAAATTTTCACTGAATCCTGGCCTTTTTTGGTGAACTGCGGCACCCATATATATACCTTTATGTTTTCCAACTAAATATTTCTTTCGTGTGTATATTTTAATGTTGTAAATGTATATGTGTTTTTATATGCACAAGTATTCCCATGCTGCACTATCCCGCTATATTACCTAATATTCAATATCTCTTATACTTAAAGGTTGCCTGGAAGAGATTGCTACTTAGCAATAAGGCCGCCTATTGTACTAATTCTATTTCTCTTTTGTTTTGTATTTTGTTTTTTCCTGTTTGTGCAATAAAGTATTTGTTATGTTGTTATGTTATGTTATGTGTGTCGTAGGTTTTACCTAAATAAACTTTTTTTTTTTTTTCGTAATACCGGGTTCTTACCGCGTTAAAATCAGGGATATTTCAACACTGTTGCAAGTGTCATGTTCCGCTTACCTAACCTGAAGATTTGACAGGTCCGGTTTTTTACAGAAGCGAATGCCTGACCTTCCAACCCGCGAAGGGAAAACTAGCCCAACAGGGGTTGAAATAGCCACATCGAAGCAATTCATCTAAGAAAGCAATATTGCTATTTGACATTTGTTTGTATTGCGCACATACTTTTATATGCGTAATGTCAAATTGCAATATTGTTTTCTTAGATGAATTGCTTCGATGTAGCCATTTCAACCCCCCAGGTTAGGTCACATACCTCCGAAAATGCATTTCTCGGGAATATGGGTTTCCTCTCGATGTTTTACATCACTGCTGAGCACGTGATAATCATTTATGATCCAAACATGAATTCAAAAACAAATTCGACAATCATTGGTTTAGGCCTGTGCTGGATTCGAACCTGCGACCTCAAAGTGCGAGGCAAGCGTTCTACCAACTGCGCTATCATGGCGTGATGCTTTGTAGTGTTATGTAATAATTGTCATAAAGTACGTGTTTTTATATTGATTTTTCCTTCGGATAATTATTTCTTTCACTACTTGGCCGGACTAATAATGATTCCAAATGACACAAAGGAAAAACCGTTGTTACTGCGCATTTTTCCAAACGGTCAACAATTTTCTACTTAAAACGTGGACGTATACACGTAAATACGTAGTTATGACGTAGACACTTTATAGATGTGTTGTCCGACATCGGCGATGCAACCTCTAGACTCCTATGACAGACGAACGGGTTCTGTAAAGTGATCTGACGATTAGGTCAGATATAGATGTCATCCAATTGATGAGCAATTCATCTAAAAAGCAATATTGCAAGGCAGTTTTGATTGAAAATAAGTTTTTCTATGTTTTCTTCTTTCCGATCTTTAGGGAATAGATATAACACTATGATTTACTACTACTACTACTACTTTATTTGATTTACTATGATGGTGAATGTCGGTGTACGGACAAACCAAAGTTGGTTTTTGTTGCACCGTCAATTGTAAAAAAATGTATTAAGTACTGTCTCTCTCTCTCTCTCTCTATTTTAGAGCTGCGCTCTTGTCGGTGGAGTAACCGCCATTCCTCTCTGTACTGTACTTATTTTTAATAAATAAAAATAAATAAATAAATAATTTTGCAGTTAAACGCTGCGCAAAAGGTTATAGTGTAAAAACATAACCAAAACAATATGTTTGTTTACACAAATATTACGGGGAACTGAACTGAATTTCAGAACACTCAACAGTAGCGACACCTGGTGGGACAAATAGGCAGTTTTTATCCTCATTAGATGCGAATAAACAGATTAAACATTAGGCGTCTACTTGGTCGTACCGTCGATGACAGATATCATGTTATCCGACCTTCTATTTTAATGCTGATTCATTTTACTATTAATTAATTGTTTCAATCCGGTTTACATTGTAAATACTTAGTTCTAATGCTATATTATCTCAGGGACGATAAGAAAAACGTAGAAGATTCCATACTTTATGAACTCACGCACGTAATCCCTAACGGGCTGGGCAGAGCCATTGTTTTCTCTAAATAAGTAAAAAGTGTATTATTGTACCTGATATAATAATGAAGTATGTCAATTTGGGAAGACAATGGCCCCGATACCTGTAGACACCTCCTAATTTTACTTTTAGTTGTACCTGTCATTTTCTTATCCACCGAAAAGGAAAGAGACGGATGATTGATAGCTCTTAATTTTAGGAAGAATGATTGAATGAATGAATAACCCGGCCTAATCAAAAAGGTATCCGGCTGATCACCTGATTGTCCGAAAATAAGATAATCCGTTAAGACACGTTAAGCCGTTGGTCCCGCTTACTACTTACTGATGTAAGTAAATAGTCGTTACATGAGCCATGTCAGAGGTCTTTGGCGCCTCATTAATAACCCTGACACCTGGGTTGATAAGGTTGGTAGCCCATCTGACAACCCACACGGTAGAAGAAGGCTTACTTCTTATATCGCGTGAGATTCTGGTCAAATGCTTACCTATTATTAATAAAAAATGTTTTTTTTTATTCTGTCTATCCATAAGTGAATAAACAAGTATAAAAAGTGCTGTAAAAAGTTTTGTTATAATCTAATGACGTCAATACATCGATTTTGAGTATTTAAGGTGCTTATACATTGAGATGTATCTGTGTACAGTCATGAGCAATATTATGTACCCACTTTAGAACCCTGTCGCACTATCATATTTGCCATTTAATGAGACTTACGGTTTTAACATAACATAACATAAATAGCCTATATACGTCCCACTGCTGGGCACAGGCCTCCTCTCGATCAACCGGACTTACGGTTTTATTTGTCAAAAAAGTTAATGTGACATGGTTTAAAAGTGTATACATATTAGTTTCAAAGTGTATACCGTACACCGCCTTGCTTCTCGAACCCCGTTATAATTAATTGCTATGATATGAATAAGTTTCATAACATGAACTGGGCTAGTCAGAAGTACGAACAAAGGTGCAGTTACTGAGAATTATTTGTAAACAGTGGCATAGAATAAGGAATAATACTACGTAAAGTCCGTTCACGAATGATCTTCATTTTTTTGGTTTGGTTTTCCCCGAAGGGTAAGGCAAAGGGAACTATGCCCATACAGCCATGTCTTACGTATTTTTTTCTTGATGATTAATGAAATGATGAAAGGTGATGATGATGAAACCTAAGCCCCCACCCTCGAAGTAGACACCTACTCCGAACCCCAAAGGAATTAACTCAAAAGTCCGCATAAACTTTCGAGTTATGAAGCGGCTTCTTGACACGAAGCGAAAATAGGCAGATACACTTTGTTCATTGAATACTCCGATATAATAACACTCGCGAATGTCTTCCGACTAACTTAATGCGATCATTAACCACAAAACACCACTTCGTATTAATTATTTAGATCATGCAATGAAGAAAGCAACTGTCCCGTTCCCGTTTCCCACCAAAAAGCCCGAATGATCTTCATAAAAGGTAAACAAATATGGCTGCCGATATTTTTTATCTGTGTCAAACTGCATACTAGTAAAGTGCTGAATTGATTTTAGCTCAAGTTATTTTATCATAATGAACTGACTCTGAATATTTTGTATATGATAATATTAAAATATATATTGTATGTTTGTTTGTGGTTACGCTATTTCACTTGAAAGTTATTTTTTCTGCGTTATACGGCTTATTAAGTATATTACACTCACTTAAGTTATTCACGGAACTGACTCGTTTTCCTGACCTGAATGAAATGTCTCATCACTAATTGTCAAATTGACAGCTAGCCGCAGATTAACAAGAATTTATGATGTCAACTTTTTTGTGTGAGGTTTTGTTTGATTTTGTTTTTACGTGAAAAAATGTGTTTTTAATCAATATTTTACGTTAATTTCACATTGAGCTAAGAAATCATACATCTATTGAGTGCTACGGATGTTATTAGAAGAATACTTTGCGTAGTTTAGGTGAAATTCGAACATTCTTTGTAGTAACAGGTTTGTTTACCTTTTATGAAGATCAATTTTGAACGGACTTTAAAGAACAGCAACTCTCCTCTCCCCACCAGCGTCTGAGCTAGATTTACCTCACCCCCTTGAACATAGTTTAAACACTTGTTTATAAAATTTGATATGAGCTTTGCTTCGAAAGGTGTTTAAGTATAACTCGGCCGGAAAAGTGCGCCCTGAGGGTTCTCAACTCTCTTCTCTGAGGGTACAAATCATCAGAGTTTTGTCTGAGGGAATTACGCCGGATGATTTTGGATTCGTAGTAAAAACATTAAACATTGAATTACCACCTTAACACGCATTGGTTATAGTTTATGCAAATTTATAGCGAGAAACTCAACCGATACATTTTAAGACGCAAATTCTTAGGATTAACATAAGCGAAAACAATTTAAACGCGTTTTGGAAAAAGAAAAATACAAAAACCTGCTTTTTTTTATTCACGAGTTATTAATTATACTTATTTATAATGTTATCGATACATAATGAATTATCTACAAGCTGTTTCGTCTAGGCGACGGCGATTTGACGTCATAGGAGCTATAAAAAAGAAGATTTCACACAGTTAGCTTTTTCGTCGATTTTTTTTATGATCTGACGTATTGTAGATTATATATAGCCCATAACAGGTGAGCCGTCGAAGCCCAGTTGGTAGAACGCTTGCCTCTCACTTTGACGTCGCAGGTTCGAATCCAACACAGGCCTACACCAGTGGAAAGTCAGACAGGCAGTCGCTTCTGTAAAAAACCGGACCTGTCAAATCTTTAAGTTAGGTAAGCGGACCCTGTGAAAAACGGGATAATGCTAGGGAGCTAATGATATAGCCCATAACATTGCTGCTCTATAGTGGACACCGGTTCGAGTCCCGGTACGGGACTTGCACTAATGTGTTATTAATTTATTATAAATCCAGTTTTCACTGACACAGTTGGCTCGATCATTATAGACTGCGATACGGCTCACCACCTAAGGGTGTAAGTGACATCGAAACGAATACTGAGGGGGATGATTCCGCTCATGATTCTGAGTTTATCAAGTTGAGGTTTCCATCGCAAAAATATATAATTAAAAAGAATTTAAGAAAACAAAAAAAAACATGTTTTTTGCAACGGAGCATTCATTTTGATATTAACTCACACTGGATAATTTTAATTTAATTTTATTAATTTTTCTTTTTTAATTTTTTTGTCTGGCTCTTGAGCCATGTCAGGGGCCTTTGGCGGCTCAATAGTAACCCTGACACCAGGGTTGATGAGGTTGGTACTCCGCCTCACAACCCACACGATAGAAGAAGATTAACTCAGACTCATGAGGGATACTTCAGATCCCTCTCAGTATTCGTTACGGTATCTGCCTGTATGACTATGGGCTCATAGCATGATGATTGTAGCAATAATGTACCTAATGATCATACATTTTGTAGCAGATAATGAAATAGGAGCAGGAAAACAAATAATAAGTATATAATTATTCGCTTCAATTGCGTATGAAAATGGATAATTGGCAATTTTTGTGCCTAATGACCCAAATTAAACCAATACAATGTTGGTCTTAGAATCCTTGATAACTACATGTAGTAATTATGGTACTTACTTACTTATAAGTAAGTAAGGTTGAGGAGCTCGGTGGCGCAGCGGTAAACGCGCTCGGTCTGCGATTGTTGAAGTTAAACAACTTTCGCAAAGGCCGGTCATAGGATGGGTGACCACAAAAAAAAAGTTTTCATCTCGAGCTCCTCCGTGCTTCGGAAGGCACGTTAAGCCGTTGGTCCCGGCTGCATTAGCAGTCGTTAATAACCATCAATCCTCGATTAATTCTTTCAAATATTTTCCTCTCAGACGACGCCCTGAGCCGAGGTTCGTGCCCAACTGGGCACCCTCAGGCCTGTTGTCTTAAACGTTGTACCAGGTGAGAGCCTTCAGCGCTCCCCATTTGTCCGGCCAAGTAGTTAATGCCATCTGCGGCAAATCTACAATAAGTCATGTCAAAAAAAAAGGTGAATGTGGAGGAAGCAAGAGAAATGTCAGGATCGAAGAAAATGGAACTTTTCTCTCTGCTTACTCCGGAGGGAAATAAGCGTGAAGTTATGTGTGTGTACGATACTTACGCTAAAATGATATTACGTTACGTAATAACGATACTTGTAATTATCAGCTTTTGTTAACTGAAGCAAAAAATACTCCAACGAAATAATGTACCTAACTGTATGCCTTTGTGTGAAACGTAATTATATTATTGTAAACAAAATAGGGTTTTAGGGTTCCGTCACAAAGGGTAAAATCATCGATGATTTATGTCTTCGCTGTAACGTGCATAACTGAGATGAACATTCGCTCCCCGATACCGACCCCGCCGGCGTGGTCGACGATTTCCCTCATTCAGCGCTTATCGCTATCGACCCACTAGGGTCGATTAATTCTTTCAAATATTTTTCCTCTCAGACGACGCCCTGAGCCGAGGTTCGCGCCCAACTGGGCACCCTCAGGCCTGTTGTCTTAAACGTTGTACCGGGTGAGAGCCTTCAGCGCTCCCCATTTGTCCGGCCAAGTAGTTAATGCCATCTGCGGCAAATCTACAATAAGTCACGTCAAAAAAAAAAAAAGATGAACATTCGCTCTGAAGATCATCGCAGGTTTGTTTATCACCTTTATGTATTACACTTCATCGAATATCGCAAACAAAGCCGTACTGAATTAATGGCTGAATTTGTTGAAGTATTGACAATGCCAGAAAAAAAAACATCAGAATTATATAAAAATTACATCAAAAAAGAAAAAAATATGCCATAGAAGTCGTTCCAATAAGCCCGTCTTTAACACTGAACCCAACTTGGGCGAGTCCGACACGCACTTGGCCGGTTTTATTGTATTTTATTGCGTTGGTATCGAAGTAAGTTATACGTAAATAACATTGCAAAACTTCTGCCCTACAGTACCTACACCATAGTTTGCGAGATGTTTGCGAAATTCTTATAGTTTGTAGTTACTTAATAGCTTTTTTTGTTAAGTTTTACATTCTCTTATTAATCAGGGACAAAAAAGAACTCGAAAGTTCCATGCTTATCATCCTAATCAAGTTGTAGCCAAAGTTCGAATGCGCGTTACGAGTTTTCTAACCTGCCCTACTGGGTACCCTCAGGCTTGTTGTCTTAAATTTTGTACCGGGTGAGAACCCTCAGCGCTATCCATTTGTCCGGCCAAGTAGTTAATACCATCTCCGACAAATGTACAAATACAAATATGTTTTATTGCATCAAAATAAAAAGAAATAATTAAAACACATAATAACGGGTTCTTACCGCGTTTAAATGGGGATATGAGACTCCCGATATTTCGACACTGTTGCAAGTGCCATGAACAAACAAACAAAACAATGTAAAACAAGAAAAACAATGTAAAACAATGTATAAAAAGAAATAATTACAAAAGACTCTTAACTAAGTACAAATACAATAGGTACTAGGTACAAATGTATGTACAGGGTTGATGGGGTTGGTAATCCACCTCACAACCCACACGATAGAAGAGATGATCCGAAGCAAATATAATGTACCTGTCTGTGTGTCTGTGGTGTCCGGGAGTAATAAATGTTTCTTTCTTTCTTTCTTTCAAATATCACCCGAAAGATGTTTATCTTAACTTTCATATCACTGGCAGACTACGCTCAAGATAATACCATGTGCTTAAAACTGTTCATAAATGTGCATATTTATAAAGAAAATTGTGAAGTTAAGCTTCTTATCTGCACTTGGTGTTGTGAACCGATAGTTAAACCAGTCAGCGATGGGAACATGATGTTAATCAGAATAATTTCATCAGAATTTCACCTACACCAGCGTTTTATACTTAATGTACATTTATACACACATACTGTACCAAGGGGTAGGCAGGCGAGTCAAATCGCTGATGGCTATGGGGGTTCATCAAGTTCTTCTCTCTCTTCTCTTCCTAAGCCTTGTCCCGCTTAGACAGGGTCGGCTATCCTTATCCTACTTCTATATGCTGGTCGGTTTTGGGGTTTTGGGGTTCATCTAGTTGCTGATAAGTATAATAATTATCCGTAAATACTAACGAACAACGAACGAGCGAACTAGTTTTTGTATACTTCGCTTGCAAGTGTATAAATTCCTACCTACATGTTCTTTATTTGTTGTACCTATTTGTTCGAGCATGATATTATGTTACAAATTGGAAGCAACGATGATGAATGTCGGTGTACGGACAAACCAAAGTTGGTTTTTGTTGCACCGTCAATTGTAAAAAAATGTATTAAGTACTGTACTTATTTTTAATAAAAAAATAAATAAAAAAATATCCAAAAATATATAGATGGCGTTGTACAGTTTTTTTTTTAATTGTCTATTTTCTCATTGCTCGGGTAAGGTCAGCAGTACTAATATGTATACACTTTGCTACCATGTCACATTAACTTTTTGACAAATTGACCCGTAAGTCTCATTAAATGTCAAATATGTTAGTGCGACAGGATTCTAAAGTGGGTATATGATATTGCTCATGACTGTGAGATAAGCTGCAAAAGTCCAATCAGTTTCTTGCAAAGTAATAAATTAACTGGTTGCACTTAAGACATCTTGGTTACATGTCGTTTCTGTAATAGACCAAAAGCACCTACAAAAACAGAAATTTTATTATAATGACAACTAATGGTTCATAATTTCAGGTCAGTGACTGCATTTTTGCTCTTTGATTGTACATCCACTCTTTTTTATTTTTTTTCTTTTTTGTCTGTCTGTGTCTGTTGAACTTCTCTCTCTTTTAATTTCAGAGCTGCGCTCTTGTCAGTGGAATAATCGCCATTCCTCTCTTCTTCTCGCCAAAACCTTTTTTTTTTATTTATTTATTGTTGAAAACATTTTACATAATGATACAATTGAATCGCATTGCTAAACCTTGCAGGTTTGTCTCAATGCAATATTCCGCTATTGTTACAGTTTGTACATCAGAAGTATACCACTAATTAATTACACTATTCAACAAATAAAGGACACATGTCAAACGCCAAACGCATACATGGACAAAAGAACCGGTAGAATAGGTAATTCGCCACAAGTGAGGCGCATCATAGCTACGTATGAGCGGGCGATTCCGAGAAACTGGCAAGCAGCAAACAAGTAAACACCTTCACCTCCTGATACGACACGACCTACACCTTCTCTTTTATTTGTTTCAGAAATGTTATCCTAGGTCTACCCCTTCCTCTCTTCCCTTCAATTTTTCCTTCTATAATGTTTGTTATAAATGAATCGTGTCGTATTAGGTGGCCAATCATATTTCCTCTCCGGTTCTCTATAGTCTTCAATATGGTTCTCTTTTCTTCAACTCTTTCCAGCACTTTTTCATTTGACACCATTATTTTTGGTGAGTCTATACCCGGTACAAATTCTGGAAACAACCAAACTAGGTACCCTGACACCAGGGTTGATGGGGTTGGTAATTCGCCTCACAACCCACACGATAGAAGACGTTCGTTTTTCTTTTTCGTAACTCATACTGCAGCGATACACTCCATGTTGCTCCACGTTTTAAAGCAATTTATCACTTAGCTGGACAGTATGGAGAACTGTCAAAATTTAGGAACACTCATCTTTTTTTTTGACGTGACTTATTGTAGATTTGCCGCAGATGGCATTAACTACTTGGCCGGACAAATGGGGAGCGCTGAAGGCTCTCACCCGGTACAACGTTTAAGACAACAGGCCTGAGGGTGCCCAGTTGGGCGCGAACCTCGGCACAGGGCGTCGTCTGAAAGGAAAAGTATTTGAAAAAATTTATCGATCCTAGCGGGTCGATAGCGATAAGCACTTATTGAGGGAAATCGTCGACCACGCCGGCGGGGTTGGTATCGGGGTCCTGAAGTGTTTGGTGTCGTGAGCTGATTGGCTGCACTACTTGGCCGAATAGAGAGCGCTAAATTGGCTTTTTGGATTGGCTAAGACAACAGGCCTGAGGGTGCCCAGTTGGGCGCGAACCTCAGCTCAGGGCGTCGTCTGAGAGGAAGAAACACTCAACAGTGCTGCCGCCTACATTTGAGCTTCTAGTTTTTATTCTAATTAGATATCTATCTATGTTTTGTTTACACAGCCCTGACCTGATGATCTATTGGGTCCAGTGGCCCAAGTGACCATAAGAATTACTAGCGTGACTTTATGCATGTTTGTTGAAAACATCCAATTTGTGTCATGAGATATTATTTGTTTATTTTATGATAAAAACAACGTGCTTTAACACGTGAGGTTATAATGTTAAAAATAATATTAATAAGACTGGTATTCTATGATGTTCACGCAACTTTTCCTCCACTCGACTCGGCATCAGCTGAGCATTTCGGTATTTAAAGTTGACATTGCTGCTAATTCCTGTAAACACCATCTAATTTTATTTTAAGTTATATCTGTCATTTTCTTATCCGCCGAACAAGCATAAAATTTATGGAACACACGTCAATTTTAAGCATAAATCTAAAACAGCCGTCTAAAAATTTTACATTGGCCAATAACCCGCCAGAATTATGTGGACAGCACACGTCAAACGGCTTGCATACGTACCAGCGAGATACCTTTTTGATTCGCCCGGGTTATTCATTTTTAAAATTAAGAGCTGTCAATCATCCGTCCCTTTCCTTCTTCCGCTTACCTAACCTAAAGATTTGACAGGTCCGGATTTTTACAGAAGCGACTGCCTGTATGACCTTCCAATCCGAGAAGGGAAAACCAGCCCAATGCAGGTTAGGTCACATACCTCCGAAAATGCATTTTCCGGAAATGTGGATTTCCTCACGATGTTTTCCTTCACAGCAAGAGGCAAGATTAACACTTAAAATTCACGGCGTATTATTTGTTATTGTCTTGTGTTTGTGTGTGGCGTCCTTTTATAACAAACTATATCTATTCTATTTTTAATTTATTTAAACATCATAGAAAGGAAGTAGAAGGAAAGAGAGGAGGGGTAGACCAAGAAGAGCTTACATGGAACAGATTAAAGAGAAATGGTTTTATAAAGAAGTTTTTTCGGTGGCGCAGCGGTTAACGCGCTCGGTCTGCGATTGTTGAAGTAAAGCAACTTTCGCAGAGGCCGGTCATAGGATGGGTGACCACAAAAAAAAAGTTTTCATCTCGAGCTCCTCCGTGCTTCAGAAGGCACGTTAAGCCGTTGGTCCCGGCTGCATTAGCAGTCGTTAATAACCACCAATCCGCACTGGGCCCGCGTGGTGGTGTAAGGCCCGATCTCCCTATCCATTCAAAGGGAAGGCCCGTGCCCCAGCAGTGGGGACGTTAATGGGCTGGTGATGAATGATGATACAAGAATGTACACATTATGAATAGACTACTATTTGACGACTACTCTGGGCGCCATCCCACTTGACAGAGTACTGCGGGGCGAAAGGCAAGAGAGAAACCACTGCCCTATTTTTCACTAATAAATAGCTTGGAGAATGCTTCACAGACAAGAGCGTGGCTTTTAAATTAAATGACGATTGTTGTTAGATTGTGGTTACGGAATCCGTTATTATCATAACTGAGATCGCAGATAACTATCAAACGAATTTGTTATTCGAAACTGTCAAATTATAAACCAGACTAATAATAATTCTCTAATAACAATTCGTGGTAAATAATGACATATTAATGAGAATTTCATTGATGTTTTCTTTGAATAAATTGTTTGATAGGGGTCAAGCATTTAATCTATATGACGTCATTGTTATAACATTACATACCTACATATTTATTTAAAAAAAAACAACCAATTTATTGTTTCCTAGCTGTTACCCGCGACTTCACGCGAAACCCTATTATTAAAACTATAGAAGTTTCACACAAACTTTGCCACCCCTTTTTACCCTCTTAGGGGTCAAATTTCGCAATATCCCGTCTTAGTGAGCACCTATGTCCTAAAAGGAGCCCCCATGCAAAATTTGAGATTCCTAGCGCTTGTAGTTTCTGAGATTGCGTGAGTGATTTGCGTATGCCCATACATACATAAACAGCCTATATACGTCCCATTGCTGGGCACAGGCCTCCCCTCAATCAACCGGAGGGGGTATGGAGCATACTCCACCACGCTGCTCCAATGCGGGTAGCTGGAGGTGTTTTTACGGCTAATAGCCGGGACCAACGGCTTAACGTGCCCTCCGAAGCACGGCATCAACTTACTTTTTCGGACAATCAGGTGATTCAAGCCTGAAAAGTCCTTACCAAACAAAGGACAGTCTCACAAAGTGATTTTGACAATGACCCCATCGGGAATCGAACCCGGACCTCCAGATCGTGAGCCTAACGCTCTAACCACTAGACCACGGAGGCTGTCAAGACCACGGAGGCTGTTAATTCCGTACATATTCAATCGTTTAATGACAGACCAGACGCTCTATTCAAAAATTTCGTTATTACCGTGAGCCGCTTAATGCGTAAGTGCGAGTGAGACACACAGTCCTTGCTCTCTTTACTCTTTTTGGCCGGACAAATGGGGAGCGCTGAGGACTCTCACCTGGTACAAAATTTAAGACGACAGGCCTCAGGGTGCTAAGTTGAGCGCAAACCTCGGCTCAGGGCGTCGTCAGAGGAGATTATAATTCAAAAATATCTTTATTCAGTAGGTAACATAGTTACACTTTGAATCGTCATTTTTTAACATAACGACCGTCTCATCCGCCTAAAACTACTGCAGCTTCTCATAACCTGTATAGCCGGGTGAAGCTGCATGAAAAACCTCGGCACAGGGCGCTAGACGTTCTTTAAAAAAAACATAAAATAATTGTCGACTTAAGTGGGCCGAAAGCGATAAGAGTTAAATGAGGGAAATCGATCGAAATGATTAATTAATTATAATAACAATTTTATTTAGTTCACGCAACCTAACACGTTTCCTTTACGAGCAGATTGTCACGTTTTTAATAATAACAAAACATTTTGTTATGTCAATATTTATTAGCAGTAACTGTCAGTACTATTCAGAGGCGGAGGACAGGAGTCCTAGTACGGCTTTGTAATAGACTACTCTGGGCGCCATTCCACTTGCGTCAGGCAGAGTACTGCGGGGCGGAAGGCAAGAGGGAAACCACTGCCCTATTTTTCCCTAAAAAAGTAGCATGGAGAATGCTACACCGAAAAGAGCGTGGCTCTTAAATTAGTGATGAATATTTATTGCGATCTCAGTACTCAAGAACACAGTGTCTTCCCCTTAATAGAGACAGTAAGAAGAATGTTAAATACGGACTTATACTCCACTTAGCAGATTCTGCTCCGCACCACCCAAATCCCCTGGTAGTTGCGGCTTCCGAATACATCCCGCTTAGGGACGGTACAGAAAAGTATCGGCGCCCGAAGGACGTATTATACGATCCCGACGACCCAATTACTCTAGCCGATAGGCCAATGAGCTCGCGACAACAAACACTTCAGGACCCCGATACCGACCCCCGGCGTGGTCGACGATTTCCCTCATTCAGCTATCGACCCGCCGGGGTCGAATAATTCTTTCAAATATTATCCTCTGAGGCGACGCCCAACTGCGCAACGCGCCCTCAGGCCTGTTGTCTTAAATTGTGTACCGGGTGAGAACCCTCAGCGCTCCCCATTTGTCCGGCCAAATGGTTAATGCCATCTGCGGCAAATCTACAATAAGTCACGTCAAAAAAAACTATCATTTTTAGTTACATAAACATAATATTTATTTAAATATTACTAGAATATTTTTTTAGAAAAAAGTTTATATTTCTATGTTTATTCATTTATCTGAAGTGCAGTTTTCACTAACACAGTTGACTCGACCGTTATAGACGGCGATACGGCTCACCTATCACGTTGGTCTAACAGAAAGCTCGGTGAGGTGTGGGTACTTAGTTCATCTTGCGATGGATGTACCTCTGACTACCCCAATTGGGATGTAGATGTGAGCTTATGTAAAGTTTCATATTTCTATTTATTTAATATTTGTTAGTTTTCCTTAAAAAAAGTGCTTAAATAGTTTATTTGAAAAATAATATGTAGGACACTGAAAAATAATAGTAATAACTGCATTTATGGCAAATAAAGAATCTTAATCTTAAACCTAGATAATTAATTAATAACTAAAATAAATAATAAGTACTGGGTTTTGCTACGCGAAACTTCTAGAAAAAAAATGCATTCGTCATATGAATTTATCAAAATCGAAACGAGTCTAAAGTCTATAAAAAGATTTATGAATTGAATACATTAATTTTTATTTTCCACCAAGTTAGAGTCTTGGAAAATGTTATGGGTTCCGAAGTAATTATAACATGAAATAGCACAGAGTTCGTGGATGTAATGCTTGTGAAATATTTAATCATAATTTATCGATCTCCCTATCCATCCATAGGGAAGGGGAGTGCCTCAGCAGTGGGGACGTTAATGGGCTGGTGATGATGGTGATGATTTATAGATCAAGCAATAAAAACTTCTGTTTTGCGAATGTGAACTGGGAATGTGACACGGTGGGTAGTTTTAAAAGGAACTTGAAGGATTACTATTTGAGTCTTGCTTGAGTTGCATTAGTCGTATTTGTATGCATTTACTTATTTATTTAGGTATATGTATTGTATATCATGTGTATATTTATAAAACAATATTCTTCTTCTTATCGTGTCGATGGAAAACTAAATAGTATCGGCCCAAAACTTGGCAACAAGTATGAATAGAAACAATATTAAAAGTATATAATATGTTTATATTACTAAGATGCTGGAGATGCCTAGGACCAATACCAATTTTGGCTTTCACTCATTTTCCGTCCGTGCAGCCATGCTCTGGAATAGGCTGCCGAGGGTAGTTCAGGAGAGTTCCTCTTACCTAATTTTTAAGAAGAGAGTCAAAGAGCACTTTTTATCCATAGAGTATTCGTAGTCTAAGTATATTGTTATATATATAATAGGTATGTATGTAGGTATAGTATATTTTATATGTGTATATATTTATAGAGGCTTAGGCATATGTTTGTGTATATATATATTTTTAAACGGTTTTATATGTAGATATAATTATTATAATGTATTTAATATATTGCACCTCTTTTTATTCTTCCGCAGTTACTCTAATACTACCTCTGGGTTGGCTGGAAGAGATCTCTCTTAGAGATAAGTCCACCCTTGTAAACGTCCATTTCTTGTTTGTGATGTAACTAGTTGTTAAGTGCAATAAAGTATATTCATTATATATTTATGAAAAATATATATAATATAAATATAATTTATTTAAATTTGGTTTGTAGGGTTAGGTTTTTGATATCCTTCGTGGCCTAGTGGTTAGAGTTTTGGGCGATCTGGAGGTTCGGATTCGATACCCGATGGAAATATTGTCGAAATCACTTTGTGAGACTGTTCTTTGTTTGGTAAGGACTTTGCAGGCTTGAATCGGCTGATTGTCCGAAAAAGTAGGAGGATTCCGTGTCTCCGAAGGCACGTTACCCCGTTGATCCGGGCTATTAGCCGTAAAACACATCTATCAACCCGCAGTGGAGCAGCGAGGTGGAGTATGCTCCATGCCTCTTCGGTTGATTGTGGGGCCTGTGACCAGTAGTGGGACGTATAAAGGCTGTTTTTTTTAAAAAAAAAAACACATTTCATACACAACATTATGTTTAAAATGCGTCTTTTATTGTTTGTATTCCAACAAGGAACCCTAAAAAAATAGCCTCACCTGTATTTTGGCGTAGACTCAAACGCCAGCAGTTCCTGATAGCCAAGGTCTATCAGCCATTTTTTATTTTCTAATTAATTTATAACTCATGACCTTTGAGGTCAAAATATGTTTTGCATATTGCCGACTTTGGACTTTGTGAAATCAAGGTCGAAGTTACAGTTGTCTATGAGGCGAAAAATCTAGAACTGTTTTTTGTAAGGACTTATCGTTACCTTGTCGTTAACTCTCGCCAAATTTCGCTCACCGTCAAGCTAGCAAGTGCAATAAAACATGGCTATAAATCCAGAACCGTGACGGTACTATTTTTTTTACAACAGGTACTATTTTTTTCAATAAGAGTACTAATTTTTGGTATGGTCAAATTATTTTTTCGTGCCCATTTTTTTTTTGAGGCCGCTAGCTTGAGACTTGACTAAATTATATTACTATAATTTAATAAATTGTTAATGTTTGTTTTATGAGAAATTAAATTTGTTATTTTATTGAATTGATGTGATATGATAATGCATGATTATATATTTTAATTTGTATACCTGAATTATAAGGTCGAATATGGCGGACATCCTAGCTATAAAATCATTTTGTACCTGTATTCTTACAAATAAAGAACTTTGAATTTGCAAAGCAAAATATTACTATTATACATAACTAAATAATTATACATACATATAATAACACTACAAAGCTAACACATAAGCAGTTAAAATGCATCAGTGGTATTTGTGGAGTTTTGCGGTTTCTACCATACATAATCGTTTTATGACGTCGTTTGTATGGAAAAGTACTTATGCAATATGCAATTATTTAAATACAAGCTTTTGCCCGCGGCGTGACACGGTTCCCCTTTCCTCATCATCGTTAATTTAAGAGCCACGCTCTTGTCGGTGTAGCATTCTCCATTCATGTCAGATACTGGAATCGTTACACTTCAGAGTGCCCAGAGACGCGAGAGAACCAAAGCGAAGACCGCAAATGTTTCGGGTGCAGCCCTCGAGACCGAACATGGGGGACTGTGCTCCTGTCACTAGGGCCTTGCGCTACATTAATGATATAGCGGAACGTAACTACGAGGTTGACTTATTTACTTGTTCGGTGGTGATATTCACAGAACGGTCTCTAAATCATTTCAATGGGTACTAGATGTTATTCATACTTCGTTTTATAAAATATTTAATCCCATTTATGTATCGATATCGCATTGGGTATACCTGTAAAGATATTGTTTAAGAATTATGGAAATAAATTTAAAAAAAAAATGTCTATCCTTCACTTCCTTCTAAGACACGACGTTCGCCTACTCTTTAATCTGTTCCATGTAAGCTCTTCTTTTCTCCTTTCCTAATGTACCAATTTTTAGCTTCCTACCTTGAAAACTGCGAAAAGGTCCTTATAAAATTCCACCCCCTCTTTGACGGAGTTGGGGGCAGATATCTAAAAAAAAACGATGCACGATTTTTTTGTTGGTCACAAATAGTCCGCATACCAATTTAAATAATAATAATTAAAAAGTTTATTCAGGTAAAACCTACGACATACATATTATACATTTATATAACATTTAAATATACACACGTGAATATTTAGTTGTTTAGTTTGTGTTTAGTTAGTTTAGTTACATACATAAACTCACGCCTATTTCCCACCGGGGTAAGCAGAGACTATAGAATTCCATTTGCTTCGATCCTGACATACTTCTCTTGCTTCCTCCACATTCATCAATCGCTTCATACACGCACGCCGGTTCAGAGTAGATCGTATTAAATCTTTTCTAAGGACATCTCCAATTTGGTCATCGTAAGTCCTTCTCGGTCTTCCTCTGGCAGCCCTACCATCAACTTTTGCTTTATATACCGCTTTTGCAATTCTATTATCCTTCATCCGCTCTACGTGTCCAAACCAACCTAACATTCCCTTCTCAATCTTAGTCACTATATCGTCTCTTTTACACCACATCTCTCTCTTATCACACTGTTTCTCACTCTATCACTCAACTTCACACTGCAGATGCTACGAAAAGACCTCGTTTCTACGTTTTAGTTTAGTTAACGTTTATTTTTAGCTTTCTACCTTGAAAATTGCGGATTGCTCCATACAAACTTCAACCCCCTATTTTAGGTAAGTGGGGGGGGGGGTTTAGAAAGAGACAAAAAGTACTCCATGTCACTCTTTATCCCTCCAAATAACATAACATAAACAGCCTATATACGTCCCACTGCTGGGCACAGGCCTCCCCTCAATCAACCGGAGGGGGTATGGAGCATACTCCACCACGCTGATCCAATGCGGATTGGTCTCCCTTCAAATATCACCTTTTAAAAAATCACGTCAATTCGCCGCTCCGTCTTGCCGTAAAAGACGAAGAAACTAACAGACATACACACTTTCCCATTTATAATATTAAGTAGTATGGATAAACTAGAGAATAAAAATTAAATGCTACGATAGAATATATTGATAATATATGTTTACAGGATAGCAGATAATTGGTCATGTGTATACTTCTATAACAGCCTCAGTGGTCTAGTGGTTAGAGCGTTAGGCTTACGATCTGGAGGTCCGGGTTCGATACCCGATGGGGACATTGTCGAAATCACTTTGTGAGACTGTCCTTTGGTAAGGACTTTTCAGGCTTGAATCACCTGATTGTCCGAAAAAGTAAGATGATTCCGTGCTTCGGAGGGCACGTTAAGCCCTTGGTCCACAAAACACATCCACCAACCCGCATTGGAGCAGCGTGGTGGAGTATGCTCTATACCGTCTCCGGTTGATTGAGGGGAGGCTTGTGCCCAGCAGTGGGACGTATATAGGCAGTTTATATATACTTCTATAACATAAGGACAATCTAATGTTTATATTCCCAATTGGGTTAGTCAGAGATGCGAGTCAGATCGCGAGATGAACTAAGCACCCACACCTCATCTAGCTTTCTGTTAGATCTACGTGATAGGTGAGCCGTATCGCCGTCTATAATGGTCGAGCCAACTGTGTTAATGCAAACTGCACTTAAGATAAATTAATAACTCATATATGTAACTCATGTATGTGACTTTTTGTAATTATTTCTTTTTATTTTGGTGCAATAAAGTGTATTTGTATTGTATTGTATTGTATGTAAGTCCGGTACAGGGGTTCGAACTGGCGCTTTCCGTATGAGAAGTAAGCCTTCTTCTATCATATGGGCTGTGAGGTAAATTACTAACCTCATCAATTCTAGTGTCAGGGTTATTATTAAGCCAAAGGCACCTGACATGGCTCGTGTAACGATGACTCACTTAAGTATATCAGTAAGTAGTAACTGGGACTTAACGTGCCTTCAGCACGGATCATCTTACTTTCAGACAATCAGGTGATCGGCTGTAATGTCCTAACCAAACTGGGGGATCACAAAGATGATTTTTGTGATATGTCCTGGGTTTTGAACCCGGGACCTCCGGATCGTGAGCCCAACGCTTAACCACTGGACCGCAGAGGGCGTTCGAAGTAAGTCTGATTGTGTGGAATTTTCCGTCGCAAAAGTATGGAACTGAAAATAATTTAGAAAACACAAAAAAAATCATGAATTTTCCGACAGCAAATTCCACTTGATATTAACTCAAAATCATGGTCTGAATCATCCCCTCAGTATTCTAAACAACAGTAAACAGTAGTACAGTACAGTACAGTAGTAGTAGTTTCAGTATTGTAAACTTTTTTTTTTTTTTTTTTCGTAACGATGTCACTTACACCCATATGTACTTGTATGGCTACTTGTATGCACTTGTATGGGGTGTATGTGACATCGTAACGAATGATTCTGCTCATTATTCTGAGTCAATATCAAGTGGAATGTTCCATCGCAAAAGTATAGAATTGAAAATAATATACTTAATAAAATAAAACATGAATTTTCCGACCGGAAATTCCACTTGATATTAACTCAGAATCATAGGTCTGAATCATCCCCTTCAGTATTCGTTACGATGTCACTTAAACCCTGTATGTACCTTTAAATAAATTAAAAAATGTGAGAAAAACCCAAGACCTTTAACTGCGGTTAAAAACGACCAACGTCCAACAAAGCCATGGTCACTCCTTAGCGGTATTATAATATTATATCTAATGCTAGTAAAATTTGCATTTTATTATATCAAAAAAGTTGTTTTGTTCTTACTTGTGACAATTTATTGAACACGGAAACATTCAAATGGTCTATTTTACTTAAGTTACATTAAGGTTAAGTATATTATTCATTGTTATATTGTAAGTGTAACCATAACTTCTTTTTTATACGTGACTTATTGATGTCATTAACTACTTGGCCGGACAAATGGGGAGCGCTAAAAGCTCTCACCCGGTACAACGTTTCAGACAACAGGCCTGAGGGTGCCCAGTTGGGCGCGAACCTCGGCTCAGGGCGTCGTCTAAGAGGATAATATTTGAACGAATTAATCGACCCTGTAGGTATTCCCTGTGTCCGGCGGTTGTTTAGTGTACCCGCATTGGAGCAGCGTGGTGGAGTATGCTCCATACCCACTCCGGTTGATTAAGGGGAGGCCTGTGCCCAGCAGTGGGACGTATATATAGGCTGTTTATGTTATGTATTCGGCTAATTTTCTCTTCGCGGGTTGGAAGGTCAGACAGGCAGTCGCTTCTGTAAAAAACCGGACCTGCCAAATCTTCAGGTTAGGTAAGCGGACCCATGAGAAATAGGATAATGCTAGGTGATGATGATGATGATTAAACAATAATATACCTGATGACTTCATTTTTGTATTTGCACAAACAATAATTACAAAGTAACAGTTCATAGTTCTAACATCATAATAATTATATGGTACAGCGTTTTTTATTTTATTTTTACAATTAAAGAAAAAAAGAAGCTGATAGTAATCTAAGAAATAATCGAAATAATTGTATGGTTTTAACGGTTTCTTACAATTTTATAGTTTTCATAAAAAAATAATAATAGTAACCTATTCTCTGAACCGGCTCGTGTTTGAAACGATTGATGAAATTTTGTTGAAGCAACATATTATTTTACTTGACTTATTGTAAATTTGCTGCAAATGGCATTCACTACTTGACCGGACAAATGAAGAGGCTCTCCCCGGTACAAAATTTTGAGGGTGCCCGGGCGCGGACGTCAGATCAGGGCGTTGAGATGATTGGATTTGAAAGAATTAATCGACCGGGCAACCCTAGTGGGTCGACAGCGATAAGCGCTGAATAAGGGAAATTTCGACCACGCCGGCGGGGTCGGTGTCAGGGTTCGTTCTCATGAAACCCTACCATTAAAACTATAGAAGTTTCATACAAACTGTGCCCCCTTTTATCCCCTTAGGGGTTGAATTACGCAAAATCCCGTCTTAGTGAGCACTTACGTCTTAAAAGGAACCCCCATGCAAAATTTGAGACTCCTGCCATTGATACTCCTATTCCCAGTAATCTTACCGAGTAGACTTACCAGTTGAACTACTGGGAATTTCCTTCCCAATAGACTTACTGGTAAGACCAAGTTACAGATTCCGATGTGGTAGTAGTTTTACAGCTAGTTACATAATATGTAATTTAATTTTTGACGTTCAAAAAGCGCTGACTATGTAAGCTAATTTTGAAAAATAAATATTTTTGAATTTTTTTTTTGAACCACTTGGAATTTTGTTCCCAGAAGACTTCCCAGTAAAACAAAAATCTCAATATATCAATCTCAATATGTCGTCGCTAATGTTGGTAACTGACGTATCTGAATTTTTTGGCGAATCAGATCTGCACCTTTTACTTTTGTCAATAAGACGAAGAAAAATATATATATTTTTGTTTTATTTATTAATTTCAAATTATTTTGCTAAAATATTGCAAAAAAATGGTTCGCAGTCTTAGCACCGTAGCAGCGCGCGACTCTTTCTCGCCTCGACATACGTCACCCGTCTCTCTCTCACAGTACTGCACAGAAAGAGACAGATGATCTCTGTCCCGACGAGAAAGAATCGCGTGCTAAGCCCGCTAAGATTTCGTGACGAGTGAGTCAGTCAGCGAACGAAGAATCTTTTCCTTTTTTGTATGTATAGAAGTAAGAACAAGTGGAATTTTCCTTCACAGTAACGTAAATACACCGTAGTATTTACGTTACTTACGGTGGTTAACGTGTAATGTCCGGTGTTAAACGTAAATTTCCGTAATTTGCGCAATTCACGTTTTGAAAAGCAAACGAAGTGGCATTTTCTCGTAATTTACTGAAAACTACTCGTTTACCTTTATCACAATATTACACAGTTAACAGCCTCTGTGGTCTAGTGGTTAGAGCATTGGGCTCACGATCTGGAGGTCCAGGTTCGATTTCCGATGCGGCACTGACGGAAATTACTTTTTTAAACTGTCTTTGTTTGTGCAGGCGGCATCACCTGATTGTTCGAAAAAGTAAGCCGATTCTTTGCTTCGGAACGCACGGCGAGCCGTCTGCTACATGGGACTTAAACATAGCGACAGGTAAGAATCATTTACCTAGTTCACAAACTACTTTTTTCGCAGGCAATTTTTATATATTTTATATCTTTTGTACTGAAAAATAAAAAATATTTTATTATAGCTAGCGAGGAGTGGTTGTGTATACTATACTGCCTACCCCTACGGGGATACAGGCGTGATGCCTATATTGATGCCTTGTCATCAACAAAAAACAATTTAAAAAAAATCGTCTTTATTAAAACAAAAAAAAAACAAACGCAATTCCTACAACACCAACCTTTAAAAGATTGATAAAAACGTTAAGTAATTTTAGTTTTAGCTTAAAATTACCTCCTTTTTTATACGTCACGTGAATTGACTAAGATTAAAATCAACTCGCTAAAATTGATAGAGGTCGTAAAAACATTTAAAACTTGGAGCGTATCGTCATTAACCAGATTATACTCTAACTATAAATATATACTAATACCCTATATAACTCATGGCGGCTGAAATTTGGACGGGAAAATCGTCAAATGTTACTTGTTAAACGATATGGCGGATTTAGGTGGGCAAATCATGAAATGCCGGGACATCATGATGCGCCCGGGCAGATCTCGATCTTCTTACAACATGTGTAAACTTACGCCAACAAAGAAAACATAAGCATTTTTTTCTTTTTTACGTGGCTTATTGTAGATTTGCTGCAAATGCCACCACTTACTTGGCTCCCCATTTGCCCGGCCAAGTAGTTAATTCCATTTGCGACAAATCTACAAAAGGTTACGTCAAAAAAATTGCATCAAACATTATCAAAATGTAAAGAAATAAAACAAAGCATGATTCAAACTTGCTCTAAGGATCCCGAACCGAATGAAAAAAATATACAACAAAAAATATAATTGCGGTGTTGTACGGAACCCTTGGTTAGCGAGTCCGAACAAAAAAAATAAAAAAAATAAAAATGTACTTACGGTGATAGCTGATCATCTTCATTGCTGACTTCATTGACTTATTTAAAAAAGCACTTATTACTATTTAAAACCACCTAATTTATAATATATTTATCAATAAAATACGTAATTATAAAATTTTATTATTATTATAAACTATTATGTATTAATAATAATCGTAATATGAATAATATGTAAAATAATATATTGAAAAATGTAATAATTAATTATTTAAAATTATTCGTTATAAAAATATGATATTATGAAAATACATTAAAATATCAATATTTAGATTTTATTAATTCTCTCTGCGGTACTTGGCGTTAAGTAATGATTTTTATTATTTAAGTATTTATTTTTATTGTCAATGTTATTATGTTCTTAACACTGCCTATAGGAGACCTGAAACAAAGAAAAAAAAATATTAACATTAAATCGAACAGTTTTTAGTGGTTAGAGTGTTGGGCTCACAAACTGGAGGTCAGGGTACGATCCCCGATGGGGACATCACATGAAAACTTATAAACCGATTTTGATAAAATTTAGGGTGAATGATACCTACTTAATCCAATTACAAATTATTATCACAAGGACGTACATTGACCAAATTGGAGATTGCCTTAGAAAAAGTCCAGTACGATCTACTCTGAACCGGCATGCTTCTATGAAACGATTGATGAATGTGAAGGAAGCAAGATAAGTGTGTCAGGATCGAAGCAAACGGGATTCCATAGTCTCTGATTATCCTATGCTATCCCAGTGGGAAATAGGCGTGAGTTTATGTATGTATGTATGATGAACAGATGGTATTATAAATTTGTTACCTGCTGTTTGCAAGTTTCTGTTACAAATTCCACTTATTATAACCAAAAATAATATTATCTTTCAAACGCAAATTTAATAACCATTTAATACAATACAAACTTTAATTAAGTATAAAACTTTAATATTATTATCACAAGCACTTATTATGGCCAGGCTTAAAACACTTCTACTGGCGTTTTTGTTTGTCAAGTAAAGAAATAAAAAAAATGAAACTACCCTCATTTTTCGACAATAAAAATAATTGAATCGTTTTATATTCCGAACGTTTACTTAGAAATAGAGTAATATTAATCCCACTGGTGGGTACCAGCCTTTCCTAATCCATATGAGCGTTGGAATACTCCACCACGCTGCTCCACCGTGGTTCGGTGAAAACCTATCCAAACGTCATTGGTGGAAAACCATCCAGTACCGAGAATCGAACCCAGTATTCCTGGTTTCGTGGTCATTCCAATGAGGTTTAATAAAATAAATTTTCATAGTGATTTAAACTTAAAAGGCTGTTTGGTTTTATTACTTCAGCGCCTGATGTTTTTAAAATACTAATTAAATCTATGTGGTCCATTGCTAAGTACTAAATAGAATCCCGGTGGGGACATATCACAAAAATCACTTTGTGATCCCTAGTTTGGTTAGGACATTACAGGCTGATCCAGGTGATTGTCCGAAAGTAAGACGATCCATGCTTCGGAAGGTATGTTACGTCCCGGTTACTTACTGATGTGATGTACAAAGTCGTTACATGAGCCATGTCAGGGGCCTTTCGCGGCCTAATAATAACCCTGACACCAGGGTTGATGGGGATGGTAATCCACCTCACAACCCACACGATAGAAGATGAAGAATACATACACACAATAACAATCCTTAAGGGGTGGACATAGCCTTGCGAAGCACGGAGGAGCTCGAGATGAAAACTTTTTTTTGTGGTCACCCATCCTATGACCGGCCTTTGCGAAGGTTGCTTAACTTCAACAATCGCAGACCGAGCGCGTTTACCGCTGCGCCACCGAGTATAACAAGTAATTAATAGAAAACTCGTGTAATAAACTAATGTATAAAATAGCAAAACGGTGATAAGGCGACCCGACCCCTATAATATACTTAAATTATGACAGAAAAAAACATATTTTTATGTTGTTAATTATCATCGCTACTAATTGCGCAAGCATCATAAATTAATACGCACAGTTAAGATGAATGAAACCCATATTTTATTTAAGTATATTACGAAGAACTTTAAAATATGTTTTCGTTGAGGGATAAAAAGGAACAACGACATTGAAGCAATATATAGGTCGTTTAAATCCAGCGCAGGCCTAAACTGGTTGTCGAATTTATTTTCGAATTCATGTTTGGGTCGTAAATAATTATCACGTGCTCAGCGGTGACGGAAAACATCGTGAGGAAACCCACATTCCCGAGAAATGCATTTTCGAAGGTATGTGACCTAACCTGTATTGGGCTGGTTAAAACCCGGACCTGTCAAATCTTCAGGTTAGGTAAGCGGACCCTGTGAAAAACGGGATAATGATAGGAACAATGATGACTATTTTTGACTTTGCACAATGACTTTTATATGCGCATATTTTTATTAGGTCAACATAAACAGCCTGTAGTCCCACTGCTGGGCACAGCCCTCCTCTCAATCAACCGGAGGGGGTTTATAGCATACTCCACCAGACTGCTCCACTGCGGGTTGGTGTTTGGCTTAGACATAATGACTGAATAAGCACAGTACAGTCACTCCTTCTGTGGTCCAGTGATTGAGCTTTAGGCTCTGTTGGCAACCCCAACATTAAATATATATTTTTATTACTATGACAACATTTGTCTCGTCACTTCCTTTTTTTTGACGTGACTTATTGTAGACTAGCGACCCGCCCGGGCTTCGCTCGGGTGCAATGCTGAGGAAAAAATGAAATTATTTACGACATCACATTAAACTAACAGTATTTAATGTGATGTACACAAAAATAACAGTATTACTTCACTATATGTATATAAATATGTATCCGTGCTTCGGAGGGCACGTTAAGCCGTTGGTCCCGGCTATTAGCCGTAAAAACACCTCCACCAACCCGCAGTGGAGCAGCGTGGTGGAGTATGCTCCATACCCTCTCCGGTTGATTGAGAGGAGGCCTGTGCCCAGCAGTGGGACGTATATTTTGTTCGTGTACGCGGTGGCGTCCGGAAGTCGGGTCGCACCTTTCCCTCAAAAATGTGCGAAGGGAGCGATGGCTGGCTTTCGCGTCAACTCGTGATCGGGTGCTGCGTATGTGGACAGGCCTGCTTCTGCCAGGGAGCTCATAAAACACTGTTTCTGTGATAAAGTCACATAAACTCTTTATGTTTCACTTTCCTTCCACCGACTGTAATTGGAATACCATTGTATTTAAGTCTATAAATTATGTAATACAAACTGGATTAAAAGAAAAGAAAGGAAAACATGAAACAGTAGGACTAGGGCCCTGTGCTGGGAGGTTTTCTGGCCACGTCTTTCCCTCAGCGTTACAGATTCCGATGTGGTAGTAGTTTTTACAGCTAGTTACATAATAATGTAATTTAATTATGTTTGACGTTCAAAAAGCGCTAACTTTGTAAGCCAATTTTGAAAAATAAATATTTTTGAATTTTGAATTTTTGAATATAGGCTATTTATATATAATAATAATGGATGGTATTATACATATAAACCTTCCTCTTGAATCACTCTATCTATTAAAAAAACCGCATCAAAATCCGTTGGGTAGTTTTAATGATTTAAGCGTACATAGGGATAGGGACAGAAAAAGCGACTTTGTTTTATACTATGTAGTGATTTTCCGCAGATGGCATTAACTACTTGGTCGGATATCTCGTCACTTCCGATTTCCTGGTACTCCATCGAACTACTATATCACACTGTTTGTACGAATTTAATTTCAGTGAGTTTTGCAAGCTATGAAGGTTTTCATCTCAGCCTTATCCTCAGACAACCAGCCCTTACAGCCACCAGGAACTTGACACCCCAACCCTAACAGGTTCACGATCCGGAGATCCTGGGTTCGGGTATATAATCCCGGTGGGGGCATATCACAAAAATCACTTTGTGATCCATAGTTTACTCTTTACTCTCTACTTTCTAGTTTACCCTAACAGCCTCCGTGGTCTAGTGGTAAGAGCGTTAGGCTCACGATCTGGAGGTTCGGGTTCGATTCCCGATGGTTGTCGAAATCACTTTGTGAGACTGTCCTTTGTTTGGTAAGGACTTTTCAGGCTTGAATCACCTGATTGTCCGAAAAAGTAAGTTGATTCCGTGCTTCGGAGGGCACGTTAAGCCGTTGGTCCCGGCTATTGGCCGTAACAACACCTCCACCAACCCGCAGTGGAGCAGCGTGGTGGAGTATGCTCCATACCCTCTCCGGTTGATTGAGAGGAGGCCTGTGCCCAGCAGTGGGACGTATATAGGCTATTTATGTTTTTAGTTTACTCTTGTCGTCTCCATGCTACTTTTTAGGGAAATATAGGGCAGTGGTTCCCCTCTCGCCATCCGCCCCTCAGTACTCTTTTTTGTCTTGTCGAAATTATACCAGCACAAAAAATAAACTAAAAAATAATAAAATGTTAAAATGACCCGAGCTTTTGTTAAATTATGTCAGAAAGAGCTGTCAAGAGTTTCCCGAAATTAAAAATTTTACTGGCATTAAGCAACGAAAAATAACATAACATAACATAACAAATACTTTATTGCACAAACAGGAAAAAACAAAATACAATACAAAAGAGAAATAGAATTAGTACAATAGGCGGCCTTATTGCTAAGTAGCAATCTCTTCCAGGCAACCTTTAAGTATAGGGAAAAAAAAAAGTAAAATGTTGAATTTTTATTTTATTTATATAAGTACATAAAATACATGCATTAACTATCCTATTTTGCCACCGGGGTAAGCAGTGACTGTTTAAATACAATAAAAATATTGAATATTATTATTTTATTTTCTATAAAAGCACTGTCAAATCTTCAGGTTAGGTAAGCGGATCCTGTGAAAAGTGGCATAATGCGAGTGGAGATGATGAATTTATTTTTTATTTTATATTTGTATACATAAAATAGTTAAAAGTAAATTGTTAAATTTTCGGTGAAACGTGGGTACTATTTTTTACCGACTTCAAAAAAGGAGGAGGTTCTCAATTCGACCGTATAATTTTTTTTTATTTATTATTGTTCGCGGATAACTTCGACGTCTATGAACCGATTTTGATCATTCTTTTTTTGTTGTTAGGTATTTATATGCCCTTAAGTAAATTAAAGACAAAAAAAAAAAGGTATTTATATTTAAAAAAATATATAATTAATTTCGATGAAACTTGAGTTGCTACTGAATTTATATGCGATGGCTGCGATGACTACCCTTATTGGGAATATATTTGTGAGCTTAGATTTATTTTTTTATTACAATTTAAATTAAAAAAAAATACTTACGCTCCAAAACTATAATCCTTAAAAGTAACAAAACGAACACCGCTCATTGTCCCTTTATTTTCACTTTAACTCCACAAAGTTTATGATAAGTTAAATAACAAGAAATGATAATTAATATAATAATTATCTCAATTTATCTTAGACGTAACTATTTCTAGTTATAACACGTTCGCGCGTGGTAAGAAGTTGGTTGACAAAATCAGACTGATAGTTATCAATACTATTGCAAAATAAGTATATAATAATATATATATAATGCTAATAATATGTAAAACGTATAAATAGGCAAAGAATATGTAGGGCAGACACGACAATCGGTTTAAGTTTTGTAGGCGCGTTATCTCGTGATTAATACTGAATTTTATCAATTGGGATGCTCTAATTTTGCCTAAAAGATACACAAATAATAATATACTGCCATTCATAAATTTTTGCTGGTTAGCACAGCGCCATCTATGTTTTTCTTTGGGAAAGTAGCCTGGAGAGTCGTTCATTGCTTAAACTTTTTTTTTGTCTTTTATTTATTGCTTAAACTTGAAATTCCATATTTTTCTGCCGTTTTTACGCTAAATATTAAAACGTGCAAACCTGCGAGCCATCATCATTACTCATCAACACATTCAACATTCAATTTTAAACATAACAATTAAAGTAACAAATTATGCTAATTAAATTATCTTTTCATCTAACACGTGTTTGGGGATTTATATTCTAAACTTGTTTATTTGATGGAATTTACATATTTAAAACGACAAATGGAATCCATTTAAAAAAGATGTTCCGGGCCCTATCATACAAGGGTGGATCCAGGGGGGAATCATGGGGGTCATGACCCCCCTTTTTTTTCTTTTTTTTAACGTTGGGAAATGCGTTACGCATACCACGCCGCCCGGGGACGGGGACGGGGACGGGACGTGGTTATGTGGGACTCCCCGGGTGTCGCCATTCCTCCTTGCCGCCGTGTGGCGGGGATACGGGAACGCAATTGCACACAACCGCGTCCCCGCCGGCGGATGCCCTTGATTTCACAAGTATATTTTACAATTCCTCTACTTTTTTTGATACATGTATTTACAAGTACTTGTGAGTAAGTTGTAACTTGTGAACGTGTAAACTTGTTTTTAAAGAACGTCTAGGGCCCTGTGCCGAGGTTTTTCTTGCAGCTTCTTTTCCCCGGCTATACAGGTTGTGAGAAGCTGCAGTAGTAAGGCGGATGAGACGTTCGTTATGTAAAAATTGACGTTTCAAAGTGTAACTATGTTACCTATCGAATAAAGATATTTTTGGTTTTTGACGAAGCCTGTGGTGGATTTAATGATCTTGTTTAAAATCTTTTTGAATTAATACTTTATTATCAATTATATATTCTTAATTATGATTCCTTTTTTTTGGATTTGAATTTGTAAGTTTAGATAAACACGACAGTGGTAGTAAAATAATACTGTAGGCGTAGGTACAAAATTGTTGTCCCCACTTTGTCCAGTCTGTTAGATGTTGATAATCTTTGTCCACACTTGAATTCGAACTTATAAACTAACATGGTCGAGATAACGAATGTTACTAATAAATAAAACTGAACTCTTCTTCTAATAAACCCACACGGGGTTGTAACATGAATTACCAACATCATCAACCCTGGTGTGGTTATTATTGAGCCGTCTAAGACCCCTGACATGGCTCATGTAACGACTTACTTACAACAGTAAGTAGTAACCGGGACCAACGGCTTAACGTGCCGTCCGAAGCAGGGATCATCTTACTTTCGGACAATCAGGTGATCAGCCTGTAATGTCCTACGCAAGCTAGAGATCACGAAGTGATTTTTGTGATATGACCCCACCGGGATTCGAACGCGGGACCTCCGGATCGTGAGCCACTTAAAAACATGGATTAGATATTTTACCTGCAGTGTTCACTAACACAATTGACTTGACCATTATAGACGGCGATACGGCTCACATCACGTTGGTCTAACAGAAAGCTCGGTGAGGTGTGGGTACTTAGTTCATCTTGCGATGGATGAACCTCTGACTACCCCACGACATAGAAGAACGCGCATTTTATATGAAAACCGTTGTTGCCGGTTCAACCCTTCTCTCTTTTACTACTACTCCTGCAAACAGATAACTACGATAGCTCTACTGCTTCTCAAATTCCATAGCGACTTTTCCGGCAGTGTATATTTTATGTGATAGGCTGCAATTTTATCATTACTTTTCGTAAGATATTGCATACAAACGTAATTTTTTTGAGAAATAGCTGATCATACTAAGGTTTGCAGCTTTCCTGTGATAAGGATCTCCTTGCATGATAGTCGATATTTGATTTTTTGCTCTGCAGGTCATAATGCACAAGACTACCTTTTAATATACTATCGCGGAGCTCCGTGGGTCGTAAAGTTTGCGGACGAGTGGAGTGCAAGTTGAAGTAAGTACATAAACTATTGGCTCCTACATGTATGGCGCGTGTTTCGCGCTCACTTGGTCCTTCTAACCTCTTTCTCTATTCCGTGGACTACCCCAATTGGGATATAGTTGTTGAAATTCCTAATCTTTACGCTATACGCCAAGGCGATACATTTTACATATATTGCTCTAGAGCAATAAGGCCGCCCAAATTGTACTGTATTCATGTGTTATGTCTAATGGTAAATTGAGTTCTGTGCAATAAAGTATATTTGATTTTTTTTTAAAGAACGTCTAGGGCCCTGTGCCGAGGTTTTTCTTGCAGCTTCTTTTCCCCGGCTATACAGGTTGTGAGAAGCTGCAGTAGTTTTAGGCGGATGAGACGTTCGTTATGTAAAAATTGACGATTCAAAGTGTAACTATGTACCTACTGAATAAAGATATTTTTGAATTTGAATTTGATTTGATATATCTCTGACGTTCAGAGTGACAACTCAACTAATTATAAGATATCATAAGTTCGCCACTAAATCCTAATTGGGGTAGTCAGAGGTACATCCAGATCCATCGCAAGATGAACTAAGTACCTAAGTGAAAAGTACTAAGTAAATTAAATTCATCTTTTTTTGGGGTTATGTATACGTTTTTACAATAAAATACCAAACAGTATTTTGAATTTCTCGGAAAGTAAATTTAAAGCTCATTTAAATAAATAAATAAATAAGTAAATATGAAGGTTACTTTGTAAAAAAAAGGTTATTGCAAGAGTAATGATTAAATACCTAAGTAATAAAAATGCCTGGTATTAAATGTGATCCTCTAGTTATTAAATAACTTGTAATGTACATTGATATAAAATATGTGTTGCTGTTGCAGTTTCTTGTCATTTCTTCTCCATAACACCTTGCGAAATGACATACTTAGATTCAAAAATGTTAAATTGAACTTCTAGAAGTTTACTTATCAATGATAATTACAATAATTAAAGCACATAATAACGGGTTCTTACCGCGTTTAAATGGGGATATGAGACTCCCGATATTTCGAGTGGAGTTCACTCCAATCTCATCAGTCATCCCGTGATCATGGCACTTGCAACAGCGTCGAAATATCGGGAGTCTCATATCCCCATTTAAACGCGGTAAGAACCCGTTATTATGTGTTTTAATTATGATAATAACCGCGTCAACTTAAAACAATGTAATGATAATTACGTTGAATAAATGATATTTCTGATCTCGGACCCACGCCGCATCGAGTTTAAAAACTAAACAACTCAACCCGTTAGAATCATTTTTTTCGATGTGACTCATTGTAGATTTGCCGCAGATGGTGTTAACTACTTGGCTGGACAAATGGGGAGCGCTGAGGGCTCTCATCCGATACAAAGTTTGGGCCAGAGGGCGCTCAGTTTTCCTTATTAAGTACTTAAGTAACATAAAACATGTAAATAGTTTAATTATTTGACCGGGTTTATCACTTCTCTGTAAAAAAAACAGACATGTTATATTTTTTATGAAGTCACGTGAAGGGGTCACGCTATCTGAGGACAGACACTTGACGTGGGTGATAATTTCCATACAGGGGCGGAGTCGCGATAAAGTTTAAAATTGGGGCGTCAAAATGCTTAAATGGGGTTGGCCTCAGATTGTCTAGGTAGGAATAACTATTTTTTTTTGACGTGACTTGAGGTTACGTACTTACATAAACAGCCTATATACGTCCCACTGCTGAACACAGGCCTCTCCTCATTCAACCGGAGGGGATATGGAGCATACTCCACCACGCTGCTCCAATGCGGATTGGTGGAGGTATTTTTACGGCTAATAGCCGGGACCAACGGCTTAACGTGCCCCCCGAAGCACGGAATCATCTAACTTTTTCGGACAATCAGGTGATTCAAGCCTGAAAAGTCCTTACCAAACAAAGGACAGTCTCACAAAGTGATTTCGACAATGTCCCCATCGGGAATCGAACCCGGACCTCCAGATCGTGAGCCTAACGCTCTAACCACTAGACCACGGAGGTTGTATATTAACTATCGTTAAATTATAAACTACCATATCCAACATATTTCATGTTTTATTTGGTGTCAAGTAACCAATTCTATTCTGTTGTAGGTACAGTCATGAGCAATATAATGTACCCACTTTAGGACTCTGTCGCACTAACATATTTGACATTTAGTGAGACTTACAGTTCAATTTGTCAAAAAAGTTAATGTGACATGGTACCAAAGTATACATATTAATGCTCGTGACCGTAACTGCGTCCCTCTCTGTCTTATGTAACGTCTCACTTTATATATGAGACAGTAATGTACATATCAACTTAATAGCGAGTTCCAGTACTCATTTTAAGACGTTTTATTTATGTATTAGCTAATGCCTGCGGCTGTGTCCGCGTCAACACTGGTGACGGCTTCCGTGGTCCAGTGGTTGTGCGTTGGGCTCACGATCCGGAGGTCCCGGATTCGAATCACGGTGGGGACGTATCACAAAAATCACTTTGTGATCCCTAGTTTGATTAGGACATTACAGGCTGAACACCTGATTGTCCGAAAGTATGACGATCCGTGCTTCGGAAGGCACGTCAAGCTTTGGTCCCGGTTGCTACATACTGATGTATGTAAGTGCGTAGTCGTTGCATGAGTCATGTCAGGGGCCTTTGTCGGCTTAGTAGTAACCCTGACACCAGGGTTGATGAGGTTGGTAACCCACCTCACAACCCACAAGATAGAAGAAGAACCAACCCTGGAGTCAGGGTTTATAGTACAGTCACGAGTACTGATATGTATACACTTTGCAACCATGTCACATTAACTTTTTTGACAATTTAAATCGTAAGCCTCATTAAATGTCAAATATGATAGTGCGACAGGGTTCTAAAGGGGATACATGATATTGCCCATGACTGTACGATAGCTTTGCAAAAAATGTTATTATAAGGTTAGTGATTATTTAGAAGATATGAATGCATGGGATTAACTGTCTGAGAACTGATATTAGGCAGCTAAATTACTCAATTGTATAACAATATTTTATGTTTTTTTTGTCTTTTAAAGAACGTCTAGGGCCCTGTGCCGAGGTTTTTCTTGCAGCTTCTTTCCCCTGGCTGCAGGTAGTGAGAAGCTGCGGTAGTTTTAGGCGGACGAGACATTCGTTATGTAAAAAATGACGATTCAAAGTGTAACACATGTTTATGAAATACGATGTTCGTGCGTCACCCAACAGGGTCCACATAATATCAGCGTCGTGGTTCACGCCGCGACTTGTGCTGAGTGAGGCCCTTTTATCTCAGGACGTCCACCACCACCTTATGGTCATTTCGACAAACATCCGTCTTGCTTTTTTGTAATTGTTTTAGTGGAAATTTGATATGATGTTGTTGTCTTTTTTTGTGAGTGGCGTCCTTTTATAATAAACTTTTTCTATTCTATTCTATTCTTTAACTATGTTACCTACTGAATAAAGATATTTTATCTAACGAACGCTCCAGGGTAGGATTAGGCAACCTGGTTTTTTTTGCACTTCTTGATAACCGATTTCGAATGTGCCAGCAGGGCTAACATGTACGACGTAATAAAATTATCGATCGATTCAATAAATTTTGTCGAAATCTACTTTGTTTTTTCCCCAACTATTTTGACAGATGCTTCTATGCTGTTCTGGGAGCAAATAAAAAACATAGAACACGTTCAGCTGCTTGTCTTCCCGGGCATGTCGTAAAAACCGACAGAGGGATTGCGTCCTCTAACATGATGGACTAATGTTATGGGCGATAGGCTGATCCCTTATCACCATAAGGTTCATCATATCCATCTTAGGACTTCGTATCAACAGTGGCTGCAAGTTGTCTTTGATTACTTGTGGCTCTGCCCACCCCATTTGGGAGTAATCCCAAATGAGAGGCACACGCCCGTAAGGGCGTGAGTTTATGTATGTATTTATGTATTTTGACAGAACATGATTTGGGTTTACATATTAGCACCAATCGACAAAACGACGTAATTATATCGTTACGCGCAACGTGATAAAATTTTATCACGGTCATTTTATCCATTCTGACGATATAATTTAGTCGTTCTGTCGAATGGTGCGTAATATGTGAACCCAAATGAGTCATGTTCAGTCAAAATACGAACAAAATAAGGAAAAAAACAAACTTATCGACTTCGAGAAAATTTATTTAATCGATCGATAATTTTATCATGCTACGCATGTTAGTATTGCTGGTCTTCAGGTGGTATCCGATGACGAAAATTTCACCAAAAAAGCCTGCCTATTCAAATAGTGACAACTATAAGCTGGTGTCTTCGTCTTCTTATCGTGTGGGTTGTGAGGTGGAATACCAGCTTCATCAAAACTGATGTCAGGGTTGTTATTGAGCCGCCAAAGGCCCCTGACATGGCTCATGTAACGACTACATAATAAGTAGTAACAACCGGGACCAACGGCTTTACGGGCTTTCCAAAGCACGGACCACCTTACTTTAGGGCAAACGGTTAATCAGCCTGCAATATTCTAACCAAACCAGGGCAGACAAAGTGATTTTTGGGATATGTCCCCATCGGGATTCGAACCCGGGGTCTACGGATCGTGAGCCCAACGCACAACCACTTAAGCTCTTTGGAATATTAGCTAGGATTTATTTTGTCTTTGTGCAAATTTCCATCCAAATTGGTCCAGTGGTTTTCGCATAAAAATGACAGTACTCACACAGTAATGTACTTACGGACAGAGTTACTTTCGCATTTATAATATTAAAAGTACTATTGATGTAATTTTGTATGTATGTACGTTTTGTATGTATATGTTTTATGTATGATAGAAAACGTGACTTCCATGTGCGTTATTGCAGCTTATCTTCACGCCTTAGCTTAATGGGTTGAGCTGTTAAAACTTGTGATTTAAGCCCATGTAAACAACAAGGAAAAGGAAAAGAAAGAAGAAAGAAAGAAAGAGAAATAAGAGGAAAAGAGACCCATAGAAGAAAGAGAGGAAGGGGTACCTAGACCTAAGAAAACATAACATATTATAACATAACAGCCTCCGTGGTCTAGTGGTTAGAGCGTTAGGCTCACGATCTGGAGGTCCGGGTTCGATTCCCGATGGGGACATTGTCGAAATCACTTTGTGAGACTGTCCTTAGTTTGGCAAGGACTTTTCAGGCTTGAATCACCTGATTGTCCGAAAAAGTAAGATGATTCCGTGCTTCGGAGGGCACGTTAAGCCGTTGGTCCCGGCTATTAGCCGTAAAAACACCTCCAGCAACCCGCATTGGAGCAGCGTGGTGGAGTATGCTCCATACCCCCTCCGGTTGATTGAGGGGAGGCCTGTGCCCAGCAGTGGGACATATATAGGCAGTTTATTTATTACATAACGTAACGTAACGTTACGTTGCACACACAGAAAATACAAAACAAGAGAGAAATAGAAAGAGTACAATAGGCGGCCTTATTGCTAAGTAGCAATCTCTTCCCGGCAACCTTTGAGTATAGGAGATGTAAAAATAAAATACAAAGATACATTTATAAATACATAAAAACAGTACACATATGATTATGTTTTTTTTATTTTCTTTGGTGTTTAGTTATGTTATTGCTAGTAGATAAAATTGTAGATAATATGCTTTGTTTTGAAAATCGATGACTGGTAAAAAAAAAAAGTAGGTACTTAAATGAGTTGCTACCCAGTGTCAGAGGTCTTTATCAGAAAAAGAAACACTGACCTACGATTTTTAAATTGTATTATGTTGGCGCTCCAAGGACCAAGTATTAGAATGGACAGATAATATTTTAGAATGACGATGAAACTATCACAGCTCTCTTTCTTTCTTATGGCAACATTCTGTGTGAAAAAAGAAACAAACATAGACAAACACCACTGTCTAGAACGTCAGTGTGTCCACTTTTGAGACGTTGTGATAGCCAGCTGGTTACTAAACCTGGTGTTAGTTTTTTGGCAAAGTGATTTCGACAATGTCCCCATCGGGAATTGAACCTGGACCTCCAGATCGTGAGCCTAACGCTCTAACCACTAGACCACGGAGGCTGTCATGTCATTGTAATTGACAGCCTCCGTGATCCAAATATTAAGCAACAATTATTTTTATATAATATGTTTCTGCCATTACATTGTATTTTGGAGTACTGATGTACCCGAATAAGGAGAAAATAGGTAATTATCACGTTAAAGCTGTACATACATACATACATACATAAACTCACGCCTATTTCCCAACGGGGGTAAGCAGAGACTATAGAATTCTATTTGCTTCGATCCTGCCACACTTCTCTTGCTTCCTCCACATTCATCAATCTCTTCACGCACGCCGGTTCAGAGTAGGTTGATCCCTAAAGCTGTGGAACGCCATCTATATTGTTTTTGGGGAAAGTAGCTTGGAAAACACGCAGCGCGCACGCTCACACAGCACAGCGCAGCAGCAGAGCGTGCGCGTAGTGTGGTTTGGGTATTGTTTATGGGGTTGTTGGGAGGGAAAAGTGTGTCAGGATCGAAGCAAATGGAATTTTATAGTCTCTGCTTACCCCGGTGGGAAATAGGCGTGAGTTTATGTATGTATGTGTGTAGCCTGGAAAGGTCCCTCATTATACGTTCTAATTTCTTTTAATAACGGTGTCACTAACACTGTACATACAGGGTGTTAGTGACATCGTAACGAAAACTTTGAGGGATGATTCAGACCATGATTCTGAGTTGATATCAAGTGGATTTTTCCGTCGCAAAAATCATGTATTTTTTTTTTAGTTTTTTAAAATTATTTTCCTATCCATACTTTTGCGACGGAAAATTCCACTTGATATCAACTCAGAATCATGGTCTGAATCATCCCTCAATGTTTTCGTTACGATGTCACTAACACCCTGTATTTTTATAAATAAATCACTAAACGATAAATGCAAGGAAGTGATTGAAACTGACACAAATAAATAAAATTATAAATAAGATGAAATTTTATTACGTAGCTCACATTTTATTACTGTGTTACAAATGTAATGTACTTTTGAGGTCTTGTGTCACTAGAACAAAAGTGCTGTTTGATAAAATTAATGAAAGTGTCATGAAACTATTTCACTATTCCAAATTATGATTTATTTTGTAACATTTAAGTATGTCATACGGCCTCTGTCTCGAACTGTAATCAATTCTCGAATTTAAATAATCAAATGTTAACATACATCATATCGATTTTATTTTTACTCTTTTTTTTTTTTTTGTTTTGGTTTTCCCCGAAGGGTAAGACAAAGGGAACTATGCCCATACAGCCATGTCTTACGTATATATTTTTTCACCTGATTGTCCAAAGTGATCCGTGCTTCAGGCACGTTAAGCCGTTGGCCCCGGTTACTACTTACTGATGTACGTAGTCGTTACATGAGTCATGTCAGGAACCTATGGCGGCTCAATAATAACCCACATGATAGAAGAAGTATGTCGTTTAAATATCTCGGGCCTATGGAGTCTCGGACTTTTGGAAGGCGTCATAGAACAAGAAATAATACTACGAATAGGACGGCAACTCTCCGCTCCCCACCAGCGTCTGAGCTAGGTTTACCTCACCCCCCACCCCCCCCCTAGAACATAGTTGAGACTTGAATCCTATAATGTCAGACGTCACACACACAGATGCGCGTGTACGATAACGTCAATGTGTAGTGTCTGTGTTATACGAGGTTTTTGTATGAAATCACCAGGGCGTGCTACTTATCTGTTGCACAGAACTTCGTCGTTATGACGTGCCAATTTTCATCCAAATCGATACAGTGGTTCATATTAAAATTTACTTATTTGACTTTGATGCATTATTTCTTATCGTAGGTATAATCCGATTATATCGGACGAATACCCCGCTCCCATTAAATGTCTGGACAAGCAGCGAATGACTTCCGAGAAAAGGTTTATTTTATCCCACCGGGACTCGAACCCGGTACCACTAGTTTAGTGGTCAAGGTTATCTAAAACATGTAGTAATTTAAAACAGATTTGCATTCTAATTGGCCGGGCAAGTAGAAAGCGCTGACAAATTAGCAAGAGAGACGAAAAAAAAACTAAAATAGTTACTGAAACAACTTTTATTGCATATAATAAATAATAAAAATAAAATAATAAATCATAAAGACGTGATTATATTATTAATAAAATAATAATAATTCATTTAAGTAACTTAAATATTATTACAATCTTATCTAGGTAAAAACTAACAGCCCTGCTTAATTATTTAATAAATATAATTTAAAATTAAATAACTTATATAAATATAATTAAATTAATCGAATAATTAAATTAAACAATAAAATTAAATTATTTAAAAATAATCTTTGGCTTTAAAATAACTGGTAATTAATTTGATGTAGGATAATTTGATAAATTATTTTTTTCAATAAGTATTTCACTGGGTCAAAGATAAATGATAAAATTCTAATCTAGAAATAATAGGACGCCAGTCTGAAATGATCAAAAATTAATGTAATTTTCTTTTTGATTGATTAACGAATTTTTACTTATGAATTAGGTAACAAAGGGTACTACGTTTGGCCACGTTTATTGACGACGTCATCGTTCTGAAGATAAACATAGCATAACATAGAATCACGCCTATATACCCGAAGGGGTGGGCAGAGATATATAGTATATACACCAACTCCTGTCCAGCTATGTTCAAGTCCCATGTAATTGGGGGCGAGCCTATTGCCATTATCATCATCAGCCCATTAACGTCCCCACTGCTGGGGCACGGGCCTTCCCTATGGATGGATTGGGAGATCGGGCCTTAAACCATCACGCGGGCCCAGTGCGGATTGATGGTTATTAACGACTGCTAATGCAGCCGGGACCAACGGCTTAACGTGCCTTCCGAAGCACGGAGGAGCTCGAGATGATTTTTTTTTTGTGGTCACCCATCCTATGACCGGCCTCTGCGAAAGTTACTTTACTTCAACAATCGCAGACCGAGCGCGTTAACCGCTGCGCCACCTTTTTTTTTGACGTGACTTATTGTAGATTTGCCGCAGATGGCATTAACTACTTGGCCGGACAAATGGGGAGCGCTGAAGGCTCTCACCCGGTACAACGTTTAAGACAACAGGCCTGAGAGTGCCCAGTTGGGCGCGAACCTCGGCTCAGGGCGTCGTCTGAGAGGAAAAATATTTGAAAGAATTAATCGACCCTAGTGGGTCGATAGCGATAAGCGCTGAATGAGGGAATTCGTCGACCACGCCGGCGGGGTCGGCATCGGGGACCTGAAGTGTTTGGTGTCGCGAGCTGATTGGCTGCCTCTATGGCTAGAGTAATCGGGTCGTCGGGATCGTATATTACGTGCTTCGGACGCCGATAGCTGCGCCACCGAGCTCCTATTGCCATTAACCGGGCGCAAATCCAGCAGAGCTAAAATGCGCAACTTGATAAAATTATCGATCGATTCAATACATTTGGTCAAAGTCGATAAAGTTGTTTTTTTCCCTAAAATGCGTGACACGTGAACTGATTTGGGTTCACATATGACCAATCGACAAAGCGACATAATTATATCGCCCGAATCAATAAAATGACCGTGATATCAATTATCTGTCATCCAAATATGAATTTAAACTTATAAAGTGGAATTTAGTGGTTTAGAAATCGAGCTGGTATTCTAACCCTTGACACTACTATGTAAGTGATGCATTCTCAGAACAGAGCTACAAACATAAAATATACAACAGAATACCGAAAGAGTTGGAACCTGACAGAGGGCAGCAGTAACTGTCTGTACTTCAGAGGCGGAGGACAGGAGTCCTAGTATGGCTTTGTAATAGACTACTCTGGGCGCCATCCCACTTGCGTCAGACAGAGTACTGCGGGGCGGAGGGCAAGAGGGAAACCACTGCCCTATTTTTCTTTAAAAAAGTAGCATGGAAAATGCTGCACCGACAAGAGCGTGGCTCTTAAATTTATGATGATGACAGAAAGCGATAAGAATGTTGCAATGCGAGAAATTCAAAAAAAATTTAAAGTTATTATTATTTGATAAATGTATTATGATGTAAGAGAATTCACGAATACCTAACTATTACTGAAGTTTGCTATGTAAGTAAGTATGTAATTTAATCTCAAATGACAATTTTTTGTGTAATTTTCATATGTGCTTTTACATTTAATTCTAAACATTATTTAAATATTTGTATACCTATTTGTAGGTGAACGTAGTGAACTAACTATTAACACCAACCTGTAAAACTAGTTTTATGTACCTATGTTCAATGCAAATAAAGAATCTGAATCTAAAAAAAGCTATCATGGATTTTTGGTCACGGATGCTTAATGCGTAGCACTGCCTACCGAATTAGGAATGGCGGTCGTGAGTTTATTTAAGCCGCGGCGTATTTTAAACGCGCAGACGACGCGCGGAATACGCGCGTATACGCGAATCGATCGCAGCCCTGTAACCTAAGCACACGGCACGATTGTGCACGTTCGTCTACTACGCGCGTATCACCTCATCAATCCTGGTGTCAGGGTTACTATTGAGCCGCCAAAGGCCCCTGACATGACTCATGTAACGACTACGTACCTACATCACTAAGTAGCAACCAACGGCTTAACGTGCCTTTCGAAGCACGGATCGTCTTACTTTCGGACAATCAGGTAATCGGCCTGTATTGTAATGGGATCACAAAGTGATTTTTGTGATATGCCCCCACCGGGATTCGAACCCAGGACCTCCAGATCGTGAGCTCAACGCTCAGCCATTGGACCACGGAGGCCGTGGCCGAAGTGTAAGCATAGCAAACGCAACAATCAGCATCGACGGCGGTTCTCAAAACGCGTGACTTCTGCGCGTTTAAAATACACCGTGTGCTATGGGCCTTAGTAATTAATTATCTTTAAAAAATAAGTAATACGGTTGCCAATAGATAAGACAAGTAGATAAGAGAACAATAGTTTTGTCCCAAATAATAATTATTATACATTGTTTTACCCGTTATTATGTGTTTTAATTAAAATAATAATATTATTTTTATGAACTCAACGAGGAACTTTCCAGGCCAATTTCCCCAAAAAACAATACAGATGGCGTTGTTTAACTCCTACGTGATAAAATACCTTATTTCCTTATTGCTCGGATACATAATTATGCAAAAAATAATGTAATATTATTACATTTTTCTTTATTAAAATTCATTTTAATAAGTTAAACAGAAAAATGGAAATGTTTTCTGTCATAATTAAAACACATAATAACGGGTTCTTACCTCGTTTAAAATGGGGATATGAGACTCCTCATATTTGGACACTGTTGCAAATGCCATGATCACGGAATGACTGAGGAGATTGGAGTGGAGTAGGTAGATCCATATTTTTCTACAGACAGACATATCTGTCTACCCTCTTTCTTTGCCGCTTGTTTATGTTTTTGATATCGGAATGTTCGGAACAATCAGAACTCGCACCAAACTCACTACGACAAACCGCACTCACTGTGTCCTCACGTTTTGTCACCACATTAGGCCGTTTCAAGCTTTTTACAACACCTACCACAGGATTCCACATGCTCGATAATTTGAACCCGTCTTCCCTATTGGCACTTGCAACAGTGTCGAAATATCGGGAGTCTCATATCCCCATTTTAAAGAGGTAAGAACCCGTTATTATGTGTTTTAATTATGATAATAACCGCGTAAACTTAAAATTTTTTTTTTTTGTTTTGGTTTTCCCCGAAGGGTAAGGCAAAGGGAACTATGCCCATACAGCCATGTCTTACGTATTTTTTTTTCTTGATGATTAATGAAATGATGAAAGGTGATGATGATGAAACCCTCGGAGTAGACTCCTACTCCGAACCCCAAACGAATTAACTCAAAAGTCCGCATAAACTTTCGAGTTATGAAGCGGCTTCCTGGCACGAAGCGAAAATAGGCAGATACACTTTGTTTATTGAATACCCCGATGTAATAACACTCGCGAATGTCTTCCGACTAACTTAATGCGATCATTAACCACAAAACAAAACACCACTTCGTATTAATTATTTAGATCATTCAATGAAGAAAGCAACTGTCCCGTTCCCGTTTCCCGCCAAAAAGCCCTTAAAACAATGTTTTCTGTCACCTTTAAATTTTTCTTTTATTTTATCATTGACCTAAGAAACTACCCAATTCTGCCCGAGTGACGTCATCAATAAAAGCAGTCAACCACCATTGCGGGTTAATTCATAATTAAAATTCGAAAATAAATCAAAAGAAAAATGAGATTGTATTTTGACTGGCTTCTGTTTCTATATTAGCATTTTATAATTTATCTTCCAGTCAAATACCTTATTCTACTAGCATCTAATGATGTTTCTATCAAATAGTAACACTTATAAAACTGTAACTATACTTTTAAAATGTTACATAACATAACATAAACAGCTCATACGTCCCGCTGCTAGGCACAGGCCTCCCCTCAATCGTAGGAGGTATGGAGCATACTCCACCACGCTGCTCCTCTGCGGTTTGATGGAGATATTTTACAGCTAATAAATGCACCGAAACGGCTTAACATAACTGCCGTGTGGCGTGTAGTATGGCTTAAAATGGTAACATCAGTTTTAAAACGGTAACAACCCGACGACTATAACATTACTTTTATGAAGGTAACATTCTTTTTACGACGGTAACATTCCTTTTACGACGGTAACTTTTGCCCTAAAGCAGCGGCAGTGCTCCTCAACCAGGGTAGATAGGAAGCCACTCTAGTATAGACCCCAGGCCTCGCCCGCCGCGCGCAGCCCGCCCCCCAAGACACTACGCCGTGTAGCTGCCAATTACTACCTGACAAGCACGCCAGAGGGCCCCCGGAATCGCCACGGCAAGCGTCTACTCCTCCTGAGAGAATTCCTGTGAAGAAGATTCCTTTTAAACGATCACTTTTTAATTGTCAAGATTATTTTATGTTTAAGTTCAACAGAGAGACAGAGAGAGGTTGGAAGCGTTTGAGATGTGGTGTTGGCGAAGTATGGAGGGTATAAGCTGGCCTGAAATGGTGTCAAATGAAAAAGTGCTGGAAAGAGTTATCCTTAACTGGAAAGAACCATAATGAAGGCTATAGAGAACCGCAGAGGAAATATGATTGGCCACCTGATACGACACGATTCATTTATAACAAACATCATAGAAGGAAAAATTGAAGGGAAGAGAGGAAGGGGTACACCTAGGAGAACATTTATAACAACAGATAAAAGAAAAGGTGCAGGTCGTGTCGTATCGGGAGGTGAAGGATTTGGCGGGAAGAAGAGAGGAAAAGCGATTACTCCACCGACAAGAGCGCAGCTCTGAAATTAAGAGAGAGAGAAGTTCAACAGGCACAGACGTCTGTCTGTCTAGGCAGAGGTGTTAGTTTCAGGTGACCGGTAGACCGAAATGAGATGTTGGCTGAGTTCGCATAGGGACCCAGACCTACGGGGTATTACGTAGAAACCTTGCCCAGAAATACGGTTGAAGACCTCAACGGTTGCAGAGGCGGAGATGGGAGCATCGGTACGGCAATGCAGGACGGAAGGGGCAAGTCACAGGGACTGTAACCTGGAAACTGACAGAGGGCATCAGTAACTGTCAGTACTATTCAGAGGCGGAGGACGGGATTCCTTTGAAATAGACTGCTCTGGGCGCCATCCCACTCATGTCAGATAGATAACTGCGGGGCGGAAGGCAAGAGGGAAACCTATTTTTCCCTAAAAAAGTAGCATGGAGGATGCTACACCGACAAGAGCGTGGCTCTTAAATTAATGATGATGAATATAATCTTCACTAATCATACTTAAAAAGACGTTCTATTGTTCACTTACCTGCACAGATCATAGAGTCTAATATGGCTTGCTGACGTCCACCCAGGACCTGATTCTTTCTACAAGTAGTCAGGTCTAGCACAGGAACCGCGGCAGCTCTCAATACTGGAGCGAATGATTCCGTGCTCTCTGAAAGAAATTTTGTATCAAATTTTGTAAGCGCCTAGTTAAAAAATATAGTAAATTTTACTGACGAAGCCTGTGGTGGATTTACATTCTGTTTTTTTATTATTTATTTAAAATCAATTAATATAAATTTAAAATTAAATTATACAAAATAAGTTTGAATTGCTCATCGAGTAAATTTTAATAAACTTTTTATACAGTTTCTACGAACTACGAACCATCTGTCTGCGGAGCTGTTTATAATAAAAATGATAATCTACGATTGTATATTAGTGTGTGTGCCTAGTTAGATAGTCAGAGCAAAAGTGAACATAAGCACGATTGCTACAAAAGTTTACGTAGGCGCTATTGACATTTTAAGCCGCTTTTTTCTTACCAAATTATAAATACTGCCCTCAGCACTCCCCGTAGGCCCGGCCAAGTAGTGAACTTGCGATATCTAGACGGCCAAGTAGTGAACTTGCAATATCTAGATAGATAAATAAAATACTTCGAAAGGCACGTTAAGCCGTTGGTCCCGGTTACTATTTACTGATGTTAGTTAGTAGTCGAGCCATGTCAGGGGCCTTTGACGGATCCATAGTAACTCTGACACTAGGGTTGACGGGGTTGGTAATCTACCTCACAACCCACATGATAGAAGACCTTAAGAATCAAAATCCAATTTAGTGCTCTCTATTCGGCCAAGTAGTGCAGCTAATCACTTCAGAACCCCGATACCGACCCCGCCGGCGCGGTCGACGATTTTCCTCAATCAGCGCTTATCGCTATCGACCCGCTAGGGTCGATTAATTCCTTCAAATATTTTTCCTTTCAGACGACGCCCTGAGTCGAGGTTCGCGCCCAACTGGGCACCCTCAGGCCTGTTGGCTTAAACGTTGTACCGCGAGCCTTCAGCGCTCCCCATTTGTCCGGCCAAGTAGTTAATGCCATCTGCGGCAAATCAACAATAATTCACGTATAAAAAAAGGCCAATTAGTGACTATGTGCATACCTGCTTGGTATCCCCAGCCGCTCACAGCGCACCACTTGCCCGAGCTGTCCCCGTGCTGGTCCGGTAGACATATTGGTCGAACATGACTGTTAAACTGCAGCCTGCCACCAGACTTTGCCACCACCACCAGGGCAATGTCGTTGCTGTGTGGACCGTCTGGACATAAGACAAAAAAACGCATATTAAAAGGGTGAGAGCAGCACTCCCTATTTGTCCGGCCAAGTAGTTAATGCCAGCTGCCACAAATCTACAATGAAGTACGTTAAAACTAATTGGTGGATATCCCATATATGGGAGTCTCATATCCTATTATATGTTTTAATTAAGGTCGTAAGGCCCAGATGCCTTTTAAAATCCAAATCCCATTGTTTAACTATTGTGTCTGGAAATCCGGGCCTTACGAGGTTAAAATATTTTTATTTTTTTATTATTATATTACTTTTTTCGCGGTCCTGTGCGTATTCCGGCCAGTCCCTCCGACAAGCGTCCAAGTCGTCACGCCATCTCCTTCGAGGTCTGCCACGACGCCTGTATCCGTCATGAGGCACCCAATGCGTGACGATCCGTGCCCACCGCTCAGGGTGCATGCGACAAACATGTCTTGCCCAATCCCATTTGAGTTTGGCGGCCTCCCGTCCCACATCAGCAAGCGAGGAAGGGGAGGCCTTTGCCCAGCAGTGGGATCTTGTAGGCTAGATTAGATTAGATTATATTACTCACTCTTTCTGAAGTCAGGGTGCGAGACCACCTTCTCGGCGAGGAACCGCCGCTCGTGGCGATCCTGCACCTTCAGACGGTGCTCGCCCACCACCAGCCTGATGTGCTCCAGGTGTAGAGGTTGCTGGAAGAAGGGTGACACTTGTTGCTTGTGAGTCATGTCAGAGGCCTATGGCGGCTGAGTAATAACCCTGGTGGGTTGATGGGGTTGGTAATTCACCTCACAACCCACACGATACAAGAAGACTTGTAGAACAAGAGTTTGAGCGTTAGGCTCACGATCCGGAGGTCCCAGGTTCCAATACCGGTGGGGACACATCACGAAAATCACTTTGTGATACCTAGTTTGGTTATAGAACATTACAGGCTGATCACCCAATTGTCCGAAAGTATTTTCTGTATTTGTATGATCCGTGCTTCGGAAGGCGCGTTAAGCCGTTGGTCCCGGTTACTACTTACTGATGTAAGTAAGTTGTCGTTACAAAAACCATGTCAGGGGCCTTTGGCGGCTTAGTAGTAACCCTGACACTAGGGTTGATGAGGTTGGTAATTCACCTTACAACCCACACGATAGAAGAAGACCAGGGTTCATCGTTAATGGTACTACCGCCATGAGAGAAGGAAATGCCAACTATCAACTGACCTTGTCAAAGCAATGAGCGGCCGACAGTACCAGACGTTCAGCGATGACTGCTCCTCCGCAATGATGCTCGAAGGTCAGCCTGTCAGGGTCCAGCATTTGAATCTCCACCTGGAACCGAAAAATAAAACTTAATTAAAAAAAACGACTTCAAAATTTGTCAAATATAAGGTCATCATCATCATCATTAGCCCATTAACGTCCCCACTGCTGGAGCACGGGCCTTCCCTATGGATGGATAGGGAGATCGGGCCTTAAACCACCACGCGGGCCCAGTGCGGATTGATGGTTATTGACGACTGCTAATGCAGCCGGGACCAACGGCTTAACGTGCCTTCCGAAGCACGAAGGAGCTCGAGATGAAAACTTTTTTTGTGGTCACCCATGTGGCCTTTGCGAAAATTGCGTAACTTCAAGAATCGCAGACCAAGCGCGTTAACCGCTGCGCCGCTAAGTTTTCATCTCGAGCTCCTGCGTGCTTCGGAAGGCACGTTAAGCCGTTCCCGGCTGCATTAGCAGTCGTCAATAACCATCAATCCGCACTGGGCCCGCGTGGTGGTTTAAGGCCCGATCTCCCTATCCATCCATAGGGAAGGCCCGTGCCCCAGCAGTGGGGACGTTAATGGGCTGATGATTATGATAGGTACCAGCTTAAGAAAAAATACAGAGATGATTCACACACATTACCCAAGGACGTATCTTATGTAAGACATTTGCAAAACCATGGAAGATTGCATAAAAAATAATAACAAAAGAAAATCGATTTCTCACTCGTTCAGAAAGAGAAAGTTGACACAATGCGCGCGCGCGCAGTGATTTCTGACCGCTAATATGGCGGCTGTTGTCAAAACTTGACGACTAGTGAGGGGACTTCAAAAAGTTTGGAAATATCCGGTTCCGACAGAGAGAGGGATTGGAAACGGCCTCCGGTCCAGTGGTTGAGCGCTGGACTTACAATCCGGAGGTCCCGGGTTCGAATCCCGGTGGGGACATATCACTAAAATCACTGAGAGCTCGGTGGCGCAGCGGTTAACGCGCTTGGTCTGCGATTCTTGAAGTTACGCAATTTTCGCAAAGGCCACATGGGTGACCACAAAAAAGTTTTCATCTCGAGCTCCTTCGTGCTTCGGAAGGCACGTTAAGCCGTTGGTCCCGGCTGCATTAGCAGTCGTTAATAACCACCAATCCGACTTGGGTCCGCGTGGTGAATTAAGGTCCGATCTCCCTATCCATCCATAGGGAAGGCCCGTGCCCCAGCAGTGGGGACGTTAATGGGCTGGTGATGATGATGATTCGAAGTAACTTCCGTGCTTCGGAAGGAACATTAAGCCGTTGGTCCCGGTCACTACTTAGGGTCTTAGGGTGGTATTAATAAACTAATCTCAGCTGGGACTGCCCTCAAGATCATGCTCAAATCTCTGTTTTTATATAAGAACTGTCACATTGACATGATCTTGAGGGCATTGTTTTAAGTTTACGCGGTTATTATCATAATTAAAGCACATAATAACGGGTTCTTACCGCGTTTAAATGGGGATATGAGACTCCCGACTCCACTCCAATCTCATCAGTCATCCCGTGATCATGGCACTTGCAACAGTGTCGAAATATCGGGAGTCTCATATCCCCATTTAAACGCGGTAAGAACCCGTTATTATGTGCTTTAATTATCTTGAGGGCAGTCTCGAAGCTGAGATTAGTTTATTAATACCACCCTTACTGATGTAAGTATTTAGTCGTTACTTGAGTCACATCAAGATTTTTTTTTTTTGACGTGACTTATTGTAGATTTGCCGCAGATGACATTAACTACTTGGCCGGACAAATGGGGAGCGCTGAAGGCTCCCGGTACAACGTTTAAGACAACAGGCCTGAGGGTGCCCAGTTGGGCGCGAACCTCGGCTCAGGGCGCCGCACTATGGAATATGGTAGAACAAACGCGTATCAAAATTCATTTTTTCACCAATTGAAATAGGTCCTTCTATCAATGTAATATAATAGTTCGAAAGTCGAAGATTCATATTCTGTAGCGCAATTCATATTATATTTGGTGAAAGTAGTTGTTTTCATGTGGTAAAGTTAAGGTTCATGAAATTGGGAAATATCAAGTTCCTCATTGACGATTTTCAAAGTCAGATAGTTTTAAAACTTAAAATGAAAGGTATATGGTATTATATATTTTTGAAAAGCTTATCTATCGGAAAATTTAAACAAATTAAATTGATTGTTTTTATACGAATATATACGTAAAAAAAATTAAAGAAGAAATGGAGGAAAAAAAAGGTTTTCTTCAACTTCGTCGAAGCTTTTAACATTTACCGGCGTTTAGCCGTCTGAGAGGAAAAATATTTGAAAGAATTAATCGACCCTAGTGGGTCGATAGCGATAAGCGCTGAATGAGGGAAATCGTCGACCACGCCGGCGGGGTCGGTATCGGGGACCTGAAGTGTTTGGTGTCGCGAGCTGATTGGCTGCCTCTATGGCTAGAGTAATCGGGTCGTCGGGATCGTATATTACGTGCTTCGGACGCCGATACTTTTCAGTACCGTCCCTAAGCGGAATGTACTCGGAAGCCGCAACTACCAGGGGAGGTCAAGAAGAAGAAGTATTGATATCTAATGGTTTCCAGGATTTGCGCCTGGTTAATGGCAATAGGCTTGCCCCCTATTTCATGGGACTTAACACTTTCAAGGACAGAACGTCTACGGACATTCCGATTCCAAGGTGTCATACTACCTATTATGAACCATCAATGACCCATGGTATCTGTCAGTGAAAGGGTTAAACATAGCCGGAATGGGTGTATGTACTGTCCCCTATTTCATGGGACTTAAAAAACATAGTTGGCGAGAAGTGGGTGTGTTGTGGGTGGGTGTAGCCAGTGGTCCCGGTTACTATTTACTGACGTAAGTAATCGTTACATGAGCCATGTCAGGGGCCTTTGGCGGCTCAATCATAACCTTGACACCAGGGTTGATGAGGTTGGTATTCACCTCACAATCTACACGTTAAGAAGAAGAGAGTTGGTGTGAATACTGTACAGCTCTGTCTAACCCTTCTGGGAAACGGGCATGATGCTATTTTAGGTTAGGTTATAATATATCTTTCCTCGTCAACAGCCTCCGTGGTCTAGTGGTTAGAGCGTTACGGTCACGATCTGGAGGTCCGGGTTCGATTCCCGATGGGGACATTGTCGAAATCACTGTGTGAGACTGTCCTTTGTTTGGTAAGGACTTTTCAGGCTTGAATCACCTGATTGTCCGAAAAAGTAAGATGATTCCGTGCTTCGGAGGGCACGTTAAGCCGTTGGTCCCGGCTATTAGCCGTAAAAACACCTACACTAACCCGCACTGGAGCAGCGTGGTGGAGTATGCTCCATACCTCCGGTTGATTGAGGGGAGGCCTGTGCCCAGCAGTGGGGCGTATATAGGCAGTTTATGTATATCTTACCTGCCAAGGAAAAGCTCCATACGGCGTTTCGGAACCTCCGACAATCTTTCCCTTCCGTGGGTTGAAGTCCACGGTTCGAGTCCCGCATTGCATTCTGTCCTTCCCAGGACTAGACACCATGTTCTGGTTAAGATAGTTCGTCGAAAAACTAGAAAAAGCCTTCGAAGGTCTTGTCCTGTTCCGGGTGTAATACTCCATATGGTTCACTTGGTTGACGAAGTAATCTCCTTGGATGGAATTGAAGAAGAAGAAGAAGAGAAATATTTCTGAACGCATTGTCACTTGACACTTGTGGTTATAATTTAAAAATAAAATAAAAGCTGCTTATTTAATACTGGTCACACTTTGTTTGGCTGAATTTGATTTTCGAAGTCAGGGTGGTTATTATTTTTTAGTAAATTGTTAAGTAATTTGTTCGTGTCATTTAAAGTTTTTTGCTGGGAAACGATTTAAAACCGAAATTAAGTAGCTATCTATCTGTCATTCTTAATTTAAAATTCAAACTTTTTCGAAAAACCTTTTTTTAACTCAGAAAGAAAACAAAAAGAAATCGCGCGGGTAGTGTCTTCGAACAGTTCGAACGAACGATACGCGTTCTTTTTTCAAATTTTCAGTTAGCGAAAAGCACGTCCTCGCGTTGCGACTGCCAAAAACGGAGTGAAGTGAAGAAGGATCGATTTATTTTTTTTAAAAATGATCTGTGCCGGCACTCGATCACAATGCCATATGGTACACATGAGAATGTGGGTCACTGGATCAGTCTAGAGATGCCATAGTGATTCTACTGAGACAGTTTTTATTATTTACTTAGGTAAGTACCTATCTATGTTTTTTAAGAATAGCTTTAAAATGCGAACTCATTTTATTGTTAATGACTTTAGTTATTTTTGAGGGTAGATGGGGCAGATAGTACGGTATAGAAAACGAAACACATCTTAATGTTTCCTGAACTTGGCTCACGACATTTTTGGATGTTTGGATCTTTATATAATATATATTATAACATGAGCTCATGAGTCGCAGGTAGGGTAACCTGGAACCTGACAGAAAGCAGCAGTAACTGTCAGTACAATACAGAGGCGGAGGACAGGAGTCCTAGTACGGCTTTGAAATAGACTACTCTGGGCGACATCCCACTCGCGTCAGACAGAGTACTGCGGGGCGGAAGGCAAGAGGGAAACCACTGCCCTATTTTTCTTTAAAAAAGTAGCATGGAGAATGATAGACCGACAAGGGCGTGGCGGAAATTAGTGATGATCATGAGCTCATGACTAGGTACATCCATCGTAAGATGAACTAAGTACCCACACCTCACCGAGCTTTCTCTAAGTCCTGTGTTGGTGTCTTGATAGGTGGTGTGCTGTATCGCTGTCTTTTTATAATGGTCGTTTAGAGAGACGGCCTCCGTGGCCCAGTAGTTTAAGCGTTGGGCTCTCGATCCGGAGCTCCCGGGTTCAAGTATCGGGACATATCACAAAAATCACTTTGTGATCCCTAGTTTGATTAGGACATTACAGGCTGATCACCTGATTGTCCAAAAGTAAGATGATCCGTGCTCCGGAAGGCACGTCAAGCCGTTGGTCTTGGTTACTACTTACTGATGTAAGTACGTTGTCGTTACATGAGTCATGTCAGGGGCCTTTGGTGGCTCAATAGTAACCCTGAAACCAGGATTGATGAGCTTGGTACTCCACCTCACAACCCACACGATAGAACAAGATTTAAGAGAAAGAAAGTAACAGTGACGAATACCTGTTACTACATCCCAACTCTATTTTTCAATCGAATTGCATCCTTTTGTTGATAACAATAGTTCATGAGACATTAAGATGTAATCAAACAGCAAAGTGAGCTTTCTCACTACACTATTTAAGTGTTTTAGATCATTAGGCCAATGTGACAACTTGATTTTCAGACTTACACATACACAAACTCGCATGTGATCCCTTGAAGGGTGGGCAGAGCATAAAACAGAAGACTTACTTAATAATAGTTTTGATCAAAGTCCTAGGAACCTAACTTGTATATAATATATACCCTCATTGATTTAAAAGATGTGTCGCTGTTGCAGTTTCTTGTTATTTCTTCTCCTCAGCCATAAATAACACCTTGCGAAATGACGTAAATTCAAAAATGTTACATTGACCTTCAACAAGTTTATCCATGATAATTACGTTGAATAAATGATTCTGATTTCTGATGGGTGGGTTGGAAATAAAATCCTGAAGGACGTAATATACGATCCTGACGACCCGATTACTCTAGCCATACAGGCAGCCAATCAGCTCGCGACACCAAACACTATAGGACCCCGATACCGATAACGATAAATCGCCATCGCATATCGCTATCGACCCACTAGGGTCGATTAATTCATCCAAATATAATATTCTCACACGACGCCCTGAGCCGAGATTCGCGCCCAACTGAGCACCCTCAGGCCTGTTGTCATAAACGTTGTACCGGGTGAGAGCCTTCAGCGCTCCCCATTTGTCCGGCCAAGTAGTTAATGCCATCTGCGGCAAATCTACAATAAGTCACGTCAAAAAAAGTCATCATCATCATCTCCTTAGCAATATCCCGTTTTTTACAGGGTCCGCTTACCTAACCTGAAGATTTGAGTTTATATATTTAGTTATGATGAGTAAGGTCAGTTATTTCTTCGGATATATCTCAACAACAAATCTCGCGTGCGTGCGCAGGCGCATCCAATGTCACTGATTATCATTTTTCCATCATATATATCAATAATGTACGAGTTTTCCACGTTATGTTATTTTTGCAACCATTTAAGGGTCAGAACTATTTGTTTTGACCTATTTTTTAATAATTTACACCTACTTCTTAACGGGGTAAGCAGAGATGAGATATTCTAAGAAAAGGTTCAGTACGATCTACTCTGAATCGGCGTGCGTGTATGAAACGATTGATGAATGTGGGGGAAGCAAGAGAAGTGTGTCAGGGTCGAAGCAAATGGAATTCCATAGTCTCTGCTTACCCCGGTGGGAATTAGGCGCGAGTTTATGTGTGTATGTATGGTAAGCAGAGCAGAGACTATTAATATCCATTTGCTTCGATCCTGCCTGACATACTTGTCATGCTTCCTCCTCATTCATCAATAAATAATATAAAACATATAACATAAACAGCCTATATACGTCCCACTGCTGGGCACAGGCCTCCCCATGTCAGGACCCCGATACCGACCACGCCGGCGTGGTCGATTTCCCACATTCACTTTCGGGCTATTATGGTCAATTAATTCTTCTATCGTGTGGGTTGTGACGTGAATTCCCAACCTCATCAACCCTGGTGTCAGGGTTACTATTGAGCCGCCAAAGAACCCTGACATGGCTCATGTAACGACTACTTACTTACACCAGTAAGTAGTAACAGGGACCAACGGCTTAACGTGCCTTCAAGAAGCACGGATCATCTTACTTTTTGAACAATCAGGTGATCAGCCTGTAATGTCCTAACCAAACTAGGGATCGCATAGTGATTTTTGTGATATGTCCCCACCGGGATTCGAACCCGGGACCTCCAGATCGTGAGCCCAACGTTAAACCACTGAACCACGGAGGCCATTGATCAATTAATTAATAATAATATACTTTATTGAACCCGACAAACCTGATATGAAATAATCGATGCGATGAATCAATCATAGTAATTTAGATAATACATTATCGATTTCTATTGACCATTAATTATGTTAAATCATCTTTTAATCTTTGTCGATTATTACAGCTCATTGATTGAGATTATCTGATAGATCCTTGAAGCTCTGCCCACCCCGTTAAGGATCATTGACATGACTACAATTTGTTTTTCACGGCCTCAATGATTTGAGCGTTGGTCTCACGATACGGAGGTCCCAGGTTCATATCCCGGTAGGGACACATCAAGAAAGTCACTTTGTGATGCGTAGTCTTGTTATCGGATTTTACAGACTGATCACCTGATTGTCCGAAAGAAAGATGATCCGTGCTTCGGAAGGCACGTTAAGCCGTTGGCCCCGGTTACTACTTACTGATGTAAGTTAGTTGTCGTTATATGAGCCATGTCAGGGGCCTTTGACGGCTCAACAGTAACCCTGACACCAGGGTTGATGAGGTTGGTAGTCCACCTCACAACCCACGCGATAGAAGAAGACATGACTATTTATTATACTATAAATGCCTACATGTAAACAAAACAAAAAAAAACACCTGCAAATGGTTTATCTTTACATAACCCGACCAAAAGCTAATTTGAATGTAAAAAACCAGTTTTCACCAGATTAAACTAGTTTTCACTTGTACAATCCAGATAAAACCGCCTTAAATGCCGGTCTAGTTACCAGAATATTTATTTAGAATTAGCATATTATCGCCATGTACTAACTTTGACCCCCATAATGTTCATATCTGTGCAAAGGACGCTAGGGTACGGTCAGAAAACATGCAGGTGTGTAATAAATATCCATCATCATGTAGTTAGAGCGTTAGGCTCACGATCTGGAGGTCTGGGATCGATTCCCGATGGGGACATTGTCGAAATCACTTTGTGAGACTGTCCTTTGTTTGGTTAGGACTTTTCAGGCTTGAATCACCTGATTGTCCGAAAAACTAAGATGATTCCGTGCTTCAGAGGGCACGTTAAGCCCTTGGTCCCGGCTATTAGCCGTAAAAACACCTCCACCAACCCGCATTGGAGCGTGGTGGAGTATGCTCCATACCCGCTCCGGTTGATTGAGGGGAGGCCTGTACCTAGCAGTGGGACGTATATAGGCTGTTTATATTATATATTTATAAGTATACACAGACAGCGATACGACACACCATTGCACCTATCAAGATACTAACACAGGTCTAACAGAAAGCTCGGTGAGATTCATGCGATTTCATATTTTTCTGCGGACGCTACCGTTACAAATATGCAGAGTACACAGAGTTTTCATATAACAAGTAACACGAGGTCGGATTGCATCAGAAAATAATGGGAACCGTTACAGGCAGACATCGTTCACGCCCAACATTCCTGGCGGGGTGGTCAGGGGCGCAAGTAAATACAAATACAAAAATATTTATTCGTGAATGTTGCGTGTTACAAGATATCACAGTGTTGTCATCGGTCTCAGCACATTCAGCCAAGAATTGGCATACAAATTTAAAATTTAAAATTGTCATGCATATAACAAACTAAACTTGAGAAATCAACATAATAATATGAACTTAAATAAACTCAAATAAGTAAGTAACTCAAACTTAAATAATTCAATAACATAACTCAAATTTTAACTTACTTAATAATAATAATTCCTAAATGTCATGTAGAATAATATATCAATCATTAAATTCAATTTATAAATAAAAGTAACCAAAAAAATCCACATAATTAACAATCAATAATACCTAACTAAAGTAATAATAAATAACTACTTAAATATAATAATATATAATAATATACTTTATAATATATAAAGTAACAGTAAGATCATTTAAAGCCACCCTCAGATTCGAATAAATAGAGTGTTATCAACGTTTGCTTACCTCTACTTACCCATCTAAACATGACCCTCAGAGGCCTCAGCGCTCTCCATTTGCTCAGTCAAGTAGGGAATTTCATCCGAGACTTTCACTATAGAATAGAATAAAAAATATATAGAATAGAATAAAAAAAACAGCCTGCAATGTCCCGACCATATCAGAGACACGGTGTTTTCTATTTGTTAGATGTGTCTCACCGGGAATCGAACTTAGAACCTTCGGATCCTGAGCCCGACGCTCAACCTCTGGGACACGTCGTTAGTTGTAGGTGTCTCTGCATCGAAATACAATATCACTTTAATATTAGGAGCCAGACTTGCACCAATATAAGTTATCATAAGTGCAGTTTTCACTAACACAGTTGGCTCGACCATCATGGACGGCGATACGGCTCACCTATCACGTTGGTCTAACAGAAAGCTCGGTGAGGTGTGGGTACTTAGTTCATCTTGCAATGGATATACAGTCATGAGCAATATAATGTACCCACTTTAGGACTCTGTCGCACTAACATAATATTTGACATTTAGTGAGACTTACAGTTCAATTTGTCAAAAAAGTTAATGTGACATGGTACCAAAGTGTATACATATTAATGCTCGTGACCGTACTCAGTAGCCTAATTGGGAATGTAGAGCTTATGTTCTTCTTCTACCGTGTGGGTTGTGAGGTGGAATACCAACCCCATCAACCCTGGTGTCAGGGTTACTATTGAGCCGCCAAAGGCCCCTGATATGGCTCACGCAACGACCACTTACTTACGTCAGTAAGTAGTAACCGGGACCAACGGTTTAACGCACCTTCCGAAACACGGATCATTTACTTTCGGTTAGGAGCTTATGTTTACCTTTATGGAGTATGATTTACAATTTGACAACGTCGAAATCGTGAACGACAGGTTATGATTCTACCTAAAGGATTGCGATGCCCTTACAATAATTCCTTTTGTCATATAACCATATTTCACGAGAAAGATTTTGTCACGCGAATCCTGTGGTTGCAAACAATTGGCTCACTTTTTATTTATTTTTACTTATTGTAGATTTACCGCATATATTATAACATTAACTACTTGGCCAGAAAAATGAGGAGCGCGGAGGGCTCTCACCAGGACACAATTAGACGCGCCCATTTGGGGTTCACGTTATACTCACTTAAGAATAAAGAGGAATAGGTAGGTACAATCAAAGAGCAAAAGTGCAGTCACTGAACCCAGCGAATTATTTGTAAACAGTGGTGAAATTATGAACCATTAGTTGTCATAATTATAAAATTTATGTTTTTGAAGGTGTTTTTGGTCTATTACAGAAACGACATGTATCACTTTGCAAGAAACTGATTGGACTTTTGCAGCTTATCGTACTTAAGTACTTACATGATTTGGCCTCTGACACCAGGGTTGATGGGGTTGGCGGTTGGTCATTCACCTCACAACCCACACGATAGAAGAACCTTCAGTCAGTTGAAATTGAGGACAACACCAACCTGTTAAAATGTAACCAGTTTTCAAATGTTTACAACGTCTGCCCAATTGTATGCACAATACAATCAGATCTCCAATACAGTTACTCCCCGCCCGGTGTCAGTCGACACTGATTCATCTTAACCGCAGCCATTTTGTAACGAAAGTGGGCCACCGATGCATTTCAATAACAATTATTGCAGTGACAATTATTATTATAAAAATATTTTAAATGTCAAATGTTGAACACCCCTGGGGTCGACGAACTTTGGGATATTTTTAACTAGTGTAAGGTAGTCAAATGAGTTATGAATAAAACATTTGGCTCGACCATTATAGACGGCGTTACGGCTCACCTATCACGTTGGTCTAACAGAAAGCTCGGTGAGGTGTGCGTACTTAGTTCACCTTGCGACCTCTGACTACCCCATTTGGGATACAGTCGTGAGCTTTATTTACTTATTTGGGACAACAACAGCATATTTTACAGCATTTTCATACCTTTTGTTATTCCGTTCTTTTTTTTAAACAAATTTTACATACATGTTAATTACATAAGTTGTGCACGTCTGCAATTGGTGCAAACACGAGTACTAGCCTTAAGATAGTTATATTAATTGTTGTGTGTTTGTACTGTTGATGTGGCTAATAAATAAATATTACTTATAAGTCATGGTATAAGAAAACCAGATATGCTCAATCCTATGACAAGCCGCCATTGCTAGCCCTTTGATGACGTAAGTGTTACTATTAAATTGGTATCTCCAACATTCCAAGGACGTAAATTTTGTTATTGAAATATAATTGAATTACTGACTAATGTATTTAATTACTATTACTTGTCACATATATAAAAAAAGTAAAACTTTTACTCTCTTTCTCTCTCTCTACTTAAGAGCTGCGCTCTTGTCGGTGGAGTAATCGCCATTCCTCTCTTCTTCCCGCCAAAACCTTCACCTCCCGATATGACACGACCTGCACCTTCTCTTTTATTTGTTTCATAAATGTTATCCTAGGGCTACCCCTTCCTCTCTTCCCTTCAATTTTTCCTTCTATGATGTTTGTAAAACTTTTACTAAAAGTTCACAATTTCCTTGCGAAGTAAAATATAAACATTGGTCGTGGGTGATCTATTTTTTTAAGAAATGGCAACCCAGTGTGGGATGATGTCAGCTGGGCTAACCTTGAAATGTTAGCTGTCAGTTTTGAGCATACCTGGTTTACTTATACCGTCTTATAAATTACAATCATTGCCAAAAAAGCTATCCACTTAAAAATCATAACATAGCTTATGCGTAATTAGGTACTTAGTTGTTTTTTCTTGCTTATTTAACACTTTCAAAGACAGAACGTCCAATGACGTTCCGATCCCAAGGTGTCATATTACCTATTATGAATCATCAATGAACCATGATCTCTGTCCGTGAAAGGGTTAACCCTTTGAGTCATTGATGGTTCATAATAGGTAATAATAATTATTACGCCTTGGGATCGGAACGTCATTAGACGTTCTGTCCTTGAAAGTGTTAAGAAGTGTCACCGTTGACGATTTCCCTCATTCAGCGGTTATCGCTATCGACCCACTAGGGTCGATTAATTCTTTCAAATATTATCCTCTCCGATGACGCCCTCAGCCGAGGTTCGCGCCCAACGGAGCACCCTTAGGTTGTCTTAAATGGTGTACCGGGTGAGAGCCTTCAGCGCTCCCCGTTTGTCCGGCCAAGTAGTTAATGCCATCTGCTGCAAAACAATAAGTAAAAAAAACCAGCTGAAAACGAGGGCCGAGGGAGGTTGGAGTTAACATCTTAGAAACGGGTGTAACATCTTAAAAGACAACTTTGTCTTCTGGTGACTGTGGCTCTGCTCACCCCGTTAGGGGTAACGGGCGTGAAGTTATGTATAGTACGTTACACGTTCTTAATCATGAAATCGAGTACAGAGTATTATGAAAAGTACAATTTAAAAGGTCTCCTCGAGCCCTACATTTCGAGGTGCGCCCACGCATCGCCATTGTGTGGCTTTATTGAAAGCATCAGATATACTTACTGACACACTGACATTTAGCACTATAACTGGATAATCGATAAAAAAAACGGATTGTAAATACATTGTCACGATCTATTCCGAGAATGTTTACTTTCGTTTAGGGAAAATCAGATTTATATGTACAGTCATGAGCAATATTATGGACCCACTTTAGGACTCTATCGCACTAACATATTTGACATTTAGTGAGACTTACAGTTCAATTTGTCAAAAAAGTTAATGTGACATGGGACCAAAGTGTATACATATTAATGCTCGTGACCGTACAAGCTGTGTGCTTATGGAATAGGGTAGTTTCCAACTAGTCAAATCAGTTACTTTTTACTAAACGTCAAAACACGAAATTACTATGGGGCATATGGCGGCTCAATACAAACCCCGACACCAAGGTTGATGGTGTTGGTAATCCACCTCACAACCCACACAATAGAAGAAGAAGTATATAAATAAAATAAAAAGAATATTTTATTTTAGGTAGTGGGAAATCGATGGCCCCGATTCCTGTAGACACCTCCTAATTTAATTTTAAGTTATACCTATCATTTTCTTATCCGCCCAAAAGGAAAGGGACGGATTATTGACAGCTCTTAAATTTAAGAATGAGTAAATGAATGAATAACCTGGGCGAATCAAAAAGGTATCTCGCTGGTCTGCAAACCGCGGTTGACGTGTGCTGTCAACTTTATTCTGTCGGGTTATCAGTAATTTTTATTGGGTTGTTTTAGATTTGTGCTTAAAATTGACGTGTGTTCCATAAATTTTATGCTTGTCGATTACCCGTCCCTTTCCTTTTCGGCGGATAAGGAAATTAGATGGTGTCTCATCATCATCATCAGCCCATTAACGTCTGTAAATCTGTACAGTGCCATCTGTTGGTTTTTTTTTTGAGAACGTCGCCTGGAAAGCCACTCATTGAATCTGATCGTACTTAATTAAATAATAATCATCATCATCATCAGCCCATTAACGTCCCCACTGCTGGGGCACGGGCCTTCCCTATGGATGGATAGGGAGATCGGGCCTTAAACCACCACGCGGGCCCAGTGCGGATTGGTGGTTATTAACGACTGCTAATGCAGCCGAGACCAACGGCTTAACGTGCCTTCCGAAGCACGGAAGAACTCGAGATGAATATGAATTTGTCTACAGGAATTAGCACTAATGTATTATGTAAATAAATTGCTTTATCTGCGCTGACCATTATGTTAGTGGGCGAAAACCGCCTTGTACACTTGTAATACAACCGTTATACTCACAACGAATACCTATTCATCATCGGTGACTAATATTATAATAACTATTACATTATCTTGTAGCCCTCCTTTCGGCAACGTCGGTTAATTAATTACATTGTTCATATCGTTAATCTTATGTTCAATTTGATAACTGTATTTCGATCTTTTATCTAGTTTCTTAGAAATAATTAAAAATTATAATATTCTACATATACAGCCTTGGTAGAACACTTGCCTCTCACTTTGAGGTCGCAGGTTCGAATCCAGTACAGGCCTAAACCAATGAATGTCGAATTTGTTTGCTAATTCATGTTTGGATCATTTGAGCGTTGTGCTCACGATCCGGAGGTCCCGGATTCGAATCCCGGTGGGGATAAATCACAAAAATCCGCCGCCAAGAAAAACGCGCGTCGATAAGGCCGCCTATTGTACTCATTCTATTTCTCTTTTGTTTTGTATTTTGTTTTTTCCTGTTTGTGCAATAAAGTATTTGTTATGTTATGTTAAAAATCACTTTGTGATCCCAAGTTCGGTTAGGACATTACAGGCTGATCACCTGATTGTCCAAAAAGTAAGATGATCCGTGCTTCGGAAGGCACTTTTAGCCGTTGGTCTCCCGGTTACTACTTACTGATGTAAGTACGTAGTCGTTACTTGAGTCACATCAGGGACCTTTGGCAGCTCAATAATATCCCTGACACCAGGGTTGATGAGGCTGGTCATCCACCTCACAACCCACACGATAGAAGAAGAAAAACAGGGTTACTGCTTAATAAATAAAATAAAAAATAGATCATCATCATCATCATCATTTTATATTTTATACAATTTTGAAAAGAGCTTTGGCAATGGTACCAGCCTTCAAGTCATCCAGGGCCTTTTTGTATTCAGCCAACGCGTAGGTCTTCACTCCCAGCTTCTTGTAGTCCACGTACCTGCGAAATTAATTAATAATAAATTATTATCACTACATAGTATAAAACAAAGTCGCTTTTTCTGTCCCTATATCCCTATGTACGCTTAAATCATTAAAACTACGCAACGGATTTTGATGCGGTTTCTTTTAATAGATACTTAGAGTGATTCATGAGGAAGGTTTATATGTATAATAACATCCATTAAATAGTGGAGATATACTTACTGTTATTTTTGAGGTTTTTAATGTGATGTCGTAAATAATTTTATTTCTCCTCAGCATTGCACCCGAGCGAAGCCGGGGCGGGTCGCTAGTTACTAATAACTAGTCTTAGACAAGACAGACAGAGATGAGGTGGGGTGGGGTGTGGTGGGGGTTTAGAGAGTCTTTTTATAATTATTTCTTTTTATTTTGGTGCAATAAAGTGTATTTGTATTGTATTGTATTGTGTTGTAATAAATGCCACTGTGGTCCTGTGGTACAACGGCTTGCTTCTCAAAACGGGGAGCGCCGATTCAGAACATTACATAGTAAGTATTTCTTATTCTATGCTTTAGTTAGGAATGCAATCCCGATCTCGCGAGATCTCGTCAAATTTTTCGGTATCAATCCCGAAGCATAATATCACGAGATCCCGTTCGAGATTGACGGGATTGAGCGAATCTCCTTGAGTTATACTTTTCGTTTTGATTATCCTGATTTCCAAAGAAAACTTAATTATTTAGTTACTTAGTTCGAGTTCGAGGAAGGTCTTGAAGTCGCCTCAACTGGAGACGGAGTCGAAGAAGGTCAGAGTTAACATCTTAGATTACGATTTGCCTTACCTGCTGCCCATGGCCTTGAGAAGACCAATAGCCTTTGGGAAGCTGAACGGATTGATCTTCACACCAATGATGGTGAGTTCTTTGTCGTAGATTTGGAAGGGGTTCACTCTGTAACACAGAAAAATACGTGAATCTTATTTTAAAACTTTAATTGCAGTTTTCACTAACACGTTTAGCTCGACCCTTATAGACGGTCAAAAGTAAAGCTCGTAAAGCTCGATGAGGTGTGGGTCAGTAGGTACTTAGTTTATTTTGCGATGGATATACTTCTGACTATCCCAATTAAGATATAGTCGTGAGCTTGGCGCAATTTTCTCAGTACTTAGTGATAGCTTAATTTGCTCACTAGTGACAGCTTATCTTGCTCAGAAGTGATAACTCAGCTTGCTCAGAAATGATAGCTCAACTTGATCAGAAATGATAGCTCAACTTGATCAGAAATGATAGCTCAACTTGATCAGAAATGATAGCTCGACTTGATCAATAGTGATGATAGCTAATCTCGCTCGACGATAACTCACCTTGCTCATCAGTGATTTTCATTTCATATTATATTATTGTTATTACAAAATGAAGACTAAAAGATAAGGTTTAAAATACGTATAATCCGTTTCAAGAAAGAAAACCTACGGGCGCGGCGCTACTGTCGCTGATTCTGTATAGAATTATTATGATTTTTCTATTAGTTCCATTAAAATCCGTCGCGTCAGCTTACTTCATAACATATCGTTTTACACATTGACTGTACACGCGCATTTGTGTGTGTCGTCTAACGCTCATGCGATTGAAGACTAATGTCAGACCGAGCGGGGGTGAGGTAAACCTAGCTCAGCCGCTGGTGGGGAGCGGAGAGTTGTCGTTCTATTCGTAGTATTATTCCTTATTCTATGACATAGTTTATCTTTTAGGTTTCGATTTGTAATAACACGGTTTATGTTTTATGTAGGGTGGTGGAGTAAAAATTAAATCACTCTTAATGATCAACGTTTTTTTATACTTTCTGTAAAAAAAAAACCAGTACACTCGCTTCTAACGTCTGATCGCCGCGCCGCCATCTTCCTTTCCCTTCCTCTCTCTTCGTCTCACACCCCCCTCAGGACAAGTTCATAAACTTCACCTGATACACATCATGTTCATAATAATCTTTCATTCCCACATATATGTATGATTAAGTAATCTTCTTCTATCGTGTGGGTTGCACGGTGGATTACCAACCCCATCAACTCTGGTGTCAGGGTTATAGAGCCGCCATAGTCCTCTGACATGACTCATGTAACGACTACTTACTTACATCAGTCAGTAGTAACCGGGACCAACGGCTTAACGTGCCTTCCGAAGCACAGATCATCTTACTTAAGTAATATAATGTACTTACGAAGCTTGATGTGTGGGGGGACAGCAACCGAACAAGACGTATTTGCCTCCTTGTATCAAGTAGTTGAAGTTGATCTCCATCACTTTGCCCACGCCTGGAAACATTTTATAATATATACGATATATATAATATACGGAGGAACTCGGTGGCACAGCGGTAAACGCGCTCGGTCTGCGATTGTTGAAGTAAAGCAACTTTCGCAGAGGCCGGTCATAGATGGGTGACCACAAAAAAAAGTTTTCATCTCGAGCTCCTCCGTGCTTCGGAAGGCACGTTAAGCCGTTGGTCCCGGCTGCATTAGCAGTCGTTAATAACCACCAATCCGCACTGGGCCCGCGTGGTGGTTTAAGGCCCGATCTCCCTATCCATCCATAGGGAAGGCCCGTGCCCCAGCAGTGGGGACGTTAATGGGCTGATGATGATATAATATACGATCCTGACGACCCGATTACTCTAGCTACAGGGCGGCCAATCGGCTCGAACACTTGTCCGGTCAAGTAGTTAATGCCATTTGCGACAAATCTACATTATTGTAGATTTGGGCAACACAAATGTCATCATCATCATCACCATCATCATCATCATCATCACCATAGCATTATCCCGTTCCGACACGGTCCGCTTACCTAACCTGAAGATTTGACTGGTCCGGTTTTTTACAGAAGCGACTGTGTGTCTGACCTTCCAACCCTCAAAGGGAAAACCAGCCCAATACTGGTTAGGTCACGTACATCCGAAAATGCATGCAAATGTGGGTTTCCTCACTATATTTTCCTTTATCGCTGAGCACATGATAATCTAAGACTAATGAGACAAAAATACGCAAAGATTACCTGTGCAGTCGATGATGACGTCATAAAGTTGCTTTTCTTGTGCTAAAACGTCAGGTGTGATGAGTCTGTAGCCCGTTTCTGAAAAAAAAACAAAGGTACTTACTTACCTTATACTTCTGTTTCAGGATTTTGATATGACACGTAACATACTTATTTAAAAAGTTAAGTCTGTCTCTTTATTTAAGAGCTGCGCTCTTGTCGGTGGAGTATTCGCCATTCCTCTCTTCTTCCCGCCGAATCCTTCACCGCCTGATACGACACGACCTGCACCTTTTCTTTTATTTGTTTCATAATGTTCTCTTAGGTCTACCCCTTCCTCTCTTCCCGTAAATTTTTCCTTCTATGATGTTTGTCATAAAAGTTAAGCGCCACTGAATATTTGAAATCCGACGCACAAAGTAGTAAAAAGTAGTAAAGGGTTGATGAGGTTGCCTCACAACCCACACGATAGAAGAAGATGAACTAAAAAGTATACTTTTTTACATATCTCCACTATTTAATGAGCGACTTTCCAATCGACATTCCCCAAACACACGATAGATGGCGTTGTTCACTTTTAACGTGATAATTACCTATTTATTCATTGCAGGGGTACGTAATTATTCAAAAATGTAATGTAATGGCACAAGCATATTATATAAAACTAATTGTTGCTTGATATTTAGATCAGATTATGTATAGATTTAGGTTGCTACATATATTGCTGTCGATTATCCGTCCCTTTCCTTTTCGGCGGATAAGAAAAGGACAGGTATAACTTAAAATGAAATTAGATGGTGTCTACAAGAATCAGCACCAGTGTCCGAATTACGTTTTCTTTTTTTTTTTTGTAATATTTACCCAAATTCTTGACGATCTCCAATCTGCTCTTGTTCATTTCGGAAACTGTGACGTCACGATGGCCGTGGAGGTGAAGCACGCTTACCCACAGGTTACCTGCGCATAGAGAAAAGTTAAGTTAAAATAGATACTTACTGTTACCTAACAGTACGATATTAGGTCGATCGATTCTTTTCTACCTAGAAAAGAATCGATCGACCTAATATCGTCTGATACATCACTATGCTCATAAACGTCACAACACTAACTTACGTACTTTGACGGATGTAATTCTTACCGCGTATTGAGACGATTGTAAATTGTTATCTTATTGAAATATACGATATACGGAAAGCGATTGGGGCAACCACCGTTCTACACGCCCTATCTATGGAGTAATGAAGGCGATTACTCCACCGACAAGAGCGCAGCAGAGGGAGATTGAAATATAATCAATATGCAATAGCTTAATAATTCTACTGAACTAGTCGTTCTGTTTAATAATACTTAACTAAGTCTAACGTCTTAACTAAGTCTAGCTTGCTTCTAAAGAAGTTTCTAATTAAATTTTCATTAACACACTTGTCTCGAACATTATAGACGGCGATACGGCTCACCTACCACGCAGAAATCTTTAGTGCGGCGTGGGGTATTCCTTTTGCTTTATGGTTCTTATATTCCTTTTTTTATTGGATGGTCCTATTATTCCGGACGCCACCGCATATTATGATCGGGCCATCAGTGCGTTGCATTTAGAATACACATAGTTTTATTATTATTATTTTAATGATTTTGGTTTGATTTTCTTCTTTTTTTTTTGTTAATGATTTTTGATCTCGGTTTTCTTGTTTTCTTTTTTTTCTGTGTATTGATTTCCGTGTGGTTTCTGTCCTGTGTTGAATGTAATGTACCTGTCTGTCTGTGTCTGTGGTGTCCGGAAGTAATAAATGTTTCTTTCTTTCTTTCGATGGATTTACCTCTTGACTACCCCTTGAGATATCGACGTGAGATCATTTTAATGTTATGTTAAATTTATAATCATAAAAGGTACGTAATAATGCAGTGTCATATCATGGAAAATATTGACAGAGGATAAATACAGATATTAACTTAGTGTAGTCATTTAATGATTATTTTATCTTTACCATATGTCATGATAACTTTAAACTGTGTTTAACAAACAGTAAAGATAACGGCCGATAATACTGCTTATGTGTTAATATTTATTATACCTAACCGTGGGGCGGAGATAGTGGCGATAAATATGCAGTGAGTGAACGAAAAGTAAAACAAACATAATCTCTACCATGGTATATGAAAACCAGGTACCTATGCTCAAAAGTGACAGCTAACATTTCAAGGTTAGCCCAGCTGACGTCATCCCACCCTGCGTTGCCATCTTGTAAAAAATAAATTACCCACGACCAATGTTTTTATATTTACTTTGCAAGGAAATTTTGAAGTTTTAGTAAAAGATTTACTTACAGTTTTAATATTTTTTTTTTAAGTATATGACAAGTAATAGTAATTAAATACATTAGTCAGTAATTCACTTAATTTTCAATTATAAAAAATTACGTCATTGAAATGTTGGATATACCAATTTAATGGTAACACAGTGGTAACACTTACGTCATCAAAGGGCTGGCAATGACGGATACCTCTGATCTTCTTATACCATGATCTTAACGACTTTTCTAGATTTGGAATAATGGAAAAAAAACCAATATGGATAGATAGATAAAGTTTTTACCGCGTTATCATCAGGGGTATGAGACTCCCGATATTGTCAACATTGTTGCAAGTGCCATGATCACGGTACGACTGATGAAATTGGAGTGGAGTAGGTAGATCCATAACTTTTTAAGGGCAAACATATATGTCTACCCTCATTCTTTGCCGCTTGTTTCTACATTTGATGTCGGAATGTTCGGAGTCATCTGAACTCGCAAAAAAAAAACCTAAAACGGGCCTTATGTGGTGACAAAACGCGAGGACACAGTGAATGCGGTTTGTCGTAGTGAGTTTGGTAGCAAATGTAGAAACAAGCGGCAAAGAAAGAGGGTAGACAGATATGTTTGGCCTTAGAAAATTACGGACCTACCTACTCCACTACAATTTCACCAGTCGTTCCGTGATCATGGCACTTGCAACACTGTTGAAATATCGGGAGTCTCATGTCCCTGATTGTAACGCGGTAAGAACCCTTTTTTACCCCCTATTAGGTATAATCACAGAGCAAATAGACGGCGATACGGCTCACCACCTATCACGTCGATCTAACAGAAAGCTCGGTGAGGTGTGGGTACTTAGTTCATCTTCCGATGGATGTAGCTCTGACTACCCCAATTTGGATATAATCGTGAGCCTTGTTACGTTTACATCCTTATCGTTATCAAGGAAGAACCACAAGTCATGGTGATAAATGACTTCTAAATAATATCTTTGTCTATTTATAAAGAATGCGATATATTGGATAAGACAAAAATCTTATCTTTATCAGGTAGACAATTTGTGGACTCTTTTAGGTACCACCTGCGTTTGAAGATAAATATTATGTATTGTTTTGGGACCGGTAGTTCCCAAGAATAATATCCCACTTTGGGAATGTTCCCGGCTTTTAGAACAGTTTTAGAACAGGAACATTCCAACTTTGGGAACTTTCCCGGAATGGCATATCACTGATTGGGACAGAATTTGCAGCATATCTTTAAATTGTGCTGTCGTTAATAAATTACAATATAACATAAGTTCACGACTATATCCCAATTAGGAAAGAAAAGAAAGAAAGAAAATATTTATTTCCATATTGGACGCCACATTTACAAAAACACATTCTTTTATTTTTTTTTTGTTTTTTTTTTTTAATAGGTTAGTTAGAGGAACAATCAAAGAGCAAAAGTGTAGTCACTGAGCTCAGCGAATTATTCTTCTTCTTCTTATCGTGTGGGTTGTGAGGTGGAATACTAGCCTCATCAACCCTGGTGTCAGGGTTACTATTGAGCCGCCAAATGCGCCTGACATGGTTCATGTTACGATTACTCACTTACATCAGTAAATAGTAACCGGTACCAACGGCTTAGCGAATTATTTGTAAACAGTGGTGAAATTATGAACCATTAGTTGTCATAATTATAAAATTTAGTTTTTGTAGCGTTTTTGGTCTACTACAGAAACGACATATAACCAGGAGGTCTTAAGCGCAACCAGTTAATTTATTACTTTGCAAGAAACTGATTGGACTTTTGTAGCTTATCGTACGTCCAATGTAAGTATCCACACCTCACCGAGCTTTCTGTTAAATTTGACTACTATTAATACTTTGTTTAATGATGATGAACTTATAGGAGTTATGTGACCTAACTTGTATTGGGCTGGTTTTCCCTTCACGGGTTGGAAGTTGGAAGGTCAGTCAGGCAGTCGCTTCTGTAATAAACCGGACATGTCAAATCTTTAAGTTAGGTAAGCGGACCCTGTGAAATACGGGATAACGCTAGGGGGATGATGACGCAAGCATAGAAGTATGTAGAAGTTCTGTTTGAGCAAATATTTATTCATCATCATCATCATCAGCCCATTAACGTCCCCACTGCTGGGGCACGGGCCTTCCCTATGGATGTATAGGGAGATCGGGCCTTAAATCATCACGCGGGCCCAGTGCGGATTGATGGTTATTGACGACTGCTAATGCAGCCGGGACCAACGGCTTAACGTGCCTTCCGAAGCACAGAGGAGCTCGAGATGAAAACTTTTTTTTGTGGTCACCCATCCTATGACCGGCCTTTGCAAAAGTTGCTTAACTTCAACAATCGCAGCCCGAGCGCGGTTACCGCTGCGCCACCGAGCTCCTCAATATTTATTACATACCAATAATTCCGGCGCCGACGACCAGTATCTTCTGTCCGACAAACAGGGGTGAGGCTCTGTCGAATCCGTGAGAGACACAGGAGTACGGCTCGCATAGACCCGCTGAAATATAATAAATACATTTAAAATTAATATTACTACCAGAACGGTGGTTGCCCCAATCGCCTTCCTTTCCGCAGCACACCGACCAATTTCCCAATCGGTGATGTTCCACCCTATCTATGGAGTAATGAAGGTGATTACTCCACCGACAAGAGCGCAGCTCTTAAATAAAGAGAGAGATTGCTACCAGGAAACTCACTTTGATCATTATTGACAGCTCTGTCGTGCAAGTTTTGGCTCATAAATATATCCGTATTTTTGGCTATAGAGGCCAATTATGGTTGTAGAGCCACACGCAAAGTGACCGGCTATCCTTACGTCAAAACCATCGGTCACTTTTTAATGTTATTGTATTTTTAAAATACGTTGGCAGGAAATGCGTGGTGGTAGGCACTCATCACTAATTTAAGAGCCACGCTCTTGTCTGTGTAGCATCCATGCTACTTTTTTAGGGAATAATAGGGCAGTGGTTTCCCTCTCGCCTTCAGCCCCGCAGTACTTTGACGCGAGTGGGATGTTGCCCAGAGTAGTCTGTTTCAAAGCCGTACTAGGACTCCTGCCCTCCACTACACTAGGCGACATTAATAGGGCAACAATGATTGAGCACCATTTCAAAATAAAATAAGCCGACATATTACTAGTGACCGGGTATTTTATAAACACCTTGCCTGGTAGTGACAGATCACCTTACTCAAAAGTGACAAAAAACCTTGTTCAGCATTGAAACAACCTGGGGGGTTAAAAAAGCCACATCGAAGCAATTCCTCTAAAAAAGGCAATATTGCAATTTGACATTTGCACATAAGTATATAAAAGTAAAATTGCAATGTTGCCTTTCTAGATGTATTGCTTCAATGTGGCCTTTTTAACCCGTCAGATGTCACTGCAATGTTTAAACCTCCCCTTGCCTACTAGTGATAACTCTCATTATCCGTTAGTGATAGCTTATTTTCTTGCCTTGCTCAGTAGTGATAGGTTCAGGCAGCGCGAAGACCTGGATCTGGGGTACTCTGGTGTACTGCGCCCATCCACCGTCGCGCCAGATGCCGACAGTACTGTTGATGCCGGCTGTAGTGCAGTACTGGTAGTTACCGTTGCGGCAGAAGTCGCAGAGGTTGCACGCGCTGTCGGAGATACATAACATAACGTAGCATCATACTTGTAGATACAAGCATCCAAGCTTAAGATACAAGCTTCAGAGATCTGAAAGGGTAGGCAGAGGTATTCACGGCGTTAGTGTCATTTCAGCTCATGGTTCTGAGTTGATATCAAGTGGAATTTCCTGTCGGAAAATTTATGAATATTTAGTGTTTCTGTTTTCAATTATTTTCTGTGCGATTTCCTTTTGATGTCGACGCAGAATCATGGTCTGAATCTCTCTCTCTCTCTCTCTCTCTGTCCTTGGCTGTATTATTCCCATCTGACGGTGGGGTCTGCCTTCTTCGTACTTCTCTTCCACTTCGCTCTATCAGACGTGTCGTTCTCAGAGACGTTGCACATGCGCAGGTCCTTTTTGACCACATCCGCCCATCTTGTTTTTGGTCGTCTTCTTGGTCTAAGCCCTGGTATGTTTAGATTGGCTGTAACATTACCCACATAATCTGGAGGTCTTCTTTTTACGAATCATCATCAATCATCCCTCCAAGTTTTAGTATACATGCGCATTCCTCGCCAGCTGCTGGAGAAAGGAGGTGGAATTGAAAGAAATATGGGGAAAGGAGTGACGATAAGTAATGTGAGATGAAGCCGTGGTAACCCAGTTGGGAGAACGCTTGACTCGAATTCATGTTTGGATCATAAATGATTATCACGTGCTCAGCGGTGAAGAAAAACGTGAAGAAACGCACAATCCCGAGAAATGTGTTCCGAAGGTATGTGAACTAATCTGTATTGGGCTGATTTCGCGGGCAGAAAGGTCAGACAGGCAGTCGCTTCTGTAAAAAACCGGACCTGTCAAATCTTCAGGTTAGGTAAACGGACCCTGTGGAAACGGGATAATGCTAGGGAGATGGTGAGTGACAAGGAGTGATGGTAAAGAAGAATTATACTGTGGGCCATTTTCTATAAATTAGAATGACCTTCATCAACAAAAGCGCTGCTGACAAATCGAGTTGTTCGCTCTTATAACAATGGCTGAAGTGAGCTCTGAGCGTTCCATTTGTGCGGCCAAGTAGTGAACGTAAATAACTCACCAGTTAGGGTCAACGACGACCTTCTGTCCCTTCTTGAAGATGGACTTCTTGCCAGCATCGTGTACGACACCGCTGAACTCGTGTCCTAGTGGAAAAGGGCGCTCCTTGGAAGCCGGGAACTCACCCTGAGAAGGAAAATATTGAAGAATATAATCCTGATTGCACTAGTCAGAGGTACATCAATCGCATAGAGACAGGGGCCTTTGGCGGCTCAATACTATCACCTTGGCACCAGGGTTGATGAACGACTTCTGTGGTCCAGTGATTGAGCGTTGGTCTCACGATCCGGAAGTCCCGGGTTCGAATCTCGGTGGGGACATACCACAAAAATCACTTTGTGATCCCTAGTTTGATTAGGACATTACAGGCTGATCACCTGATTGTCCGATAGTAAGACGATCCGTACTTCGGAAGGCACGTTAAGTCGTTGGTCCCGGTTGCTACTTGCTGATGTAAGTAAATAGTCGTTACATGAGCCACGTCAGGGGATTTTGGCGGCTCAATAATAACCCTGACACCAAGGTCGATGAGGTTGGTGATTCACCCCACAACAGAAGAAGAAGGGTTGATGAAGAGGGCATGTTAGGCAGTTGCTCCTGGCTATTAGCCCTAAAAGCACCTCTACCAAGCCGCAGTGGAGCAGCGCAGTGGAGTATGCTCCATACCCCCTCCGGTTGATTGAGGGGAGGTCTGTGCCCAGCAATGGGACGTACGTATATAGGCTGTTTATGTATTAAAATCATTATGTTATATGTAACGTTAAAACCGGTATAGCTGACGTTGGCAGGAAGACCGCCAGGCTAAAGTGGGACTGGGCTGGACACGTGTGCCGCATGCATCCGGAACGATGGGCAAAGATCATCACGCACTGGGTACCACAGGACGGACACCGTAGACGTGGTAGACCCCGGAAACGATGGCGCGATGATCTCGACGGTTATCGAAAAGACTGGATAGAGCTCGCACAGAACTGGGATACTTGGAAAGACATGGGGGAGGCCTTTGCTCAGCAGTGGGATCATACAGGCTAATAATAATAATAATATGTAACGTTACCTGAATGATATGGAGATCAGTGCCACAGATGCCTGAATACTCCACTTTGACGATGACGTCATCATCATTGATCACCTTCGGCATCGGATAATTCTTCTCATACTTGAGAGACAGAGTCTTCCCGTCGAATACTACTGCTTCCATTTTTTATTTTTTAGTTCAATCTGAAATATGAATTATAAAGTCAATTTAACATAACATGAACAGCCTACACAGGGTATTAGTCACACCGTACCGAATACTGAGTTGTCGGCGTATTTTGGGTTGAAATGGTGCTCAATTCTAGCCAAAGAGGCAGCCAATCAGCTCGCGACACCAAACACTTCAGGACCCCAATACCGATCCCGCCGGCGTGGTCGACGACTTCCCTCAATTAGCGCTTATCGCTATCGACCTACTAGGGTCGATTCATTATTTCAAATATTTTTCCTCTCAGACGACGCCCTGAGCCGAGGTTCGCGCCCAACTGGGCACCCTCAGGTCTGTTGTCTTAAACGTTGTACCGGGTTCTCACCCGGTACAACTCTCTCACCCGGCTCTCGCCTTCAGCGCTCCCCATTTGTCCGGCCAAGTAGTTAATGCCACCTGCGGCAAATCTACAATAAGTCACGTCAAAAAAAAGGTGCTCAGTAATTCGAAAAAACTCTGAACTCTCTCTCTCTCTCTTTTTGTTTGTTGATTTTGAAAATTCTGATTTTAATTATTAGGTATGATGTTTTTTTATTTTTTTTTTGTTTTGATTTCCGTGTGGTGCCTGTCCTGTGTTGAATATAATGTGCCTGTCTGTCTGTGTCTGTGGTGTCCGGGAGTAATAAATGGGATCCGGGAGTCTCATATCCCCATTTAAACGCGGTAAGAACCCGTTATTATGTGCTTTAATTATGATAATAACCGCGTAAACTTAAAACAATGTAATAAATCTTTCTTTCTTTCTTTTTCTTTCAATAATTAGCATTAAACCTCGTTGGAGTAAACCGAGTTAAAGTTGAAGTTGACGTCTGAGAACTGCTTTTGAGCTGAGTTCTAGGTCTGCCTTAAGGGGCCTCAACTGAGGACTGAGTTTAGGTCTTCCTTAAGGGGCCTCAACTGAGGACTGAGTTTAGGTCTTCCTTAAGGGGCCTCAACTGAGGACTGAGTTTAGGTCTTCCTTAAGGGGCCTCAACTGAGGACTGAGTTTAGGTCTTCCTTAAGGGGCCTCAACTGAGGACTGAGTTTAGGTCTTCCTTAAGGTCGCCCTCAACTGAGACTGAGTTTTGGTTGGAGTCATCTTAGAACCTAGATGTTACATTTTTTTGCACTTACGCGGAATAATTAAGTACTTATGTTTATTTTCGAGACAACTATTGTCGGTAAATGACAGCGGAAAACTGCAACAAGCTAGCTTCATTCAAACCGATTCAAAATAGAAGGAAAATATTTTTATCGTCAGTTTGATCTTATCGGAATTCGTTATAAAAATACCTATTACTTAGATCGACTTTGAGAGTGTTTTCAAGGTTGCTTAGAGTAGGCATCTATTTTATATTATTTAATATTAAATTACATAAACAGCCTATGTATATATGATGTGCACAGACTTCCCCGCAATCAACCGGAGGAGGTAAGGAGCATACTTCACCACGCTGCTCCACTGCGAGTTAGTGGAGGTTTTTTACGGCTAATCATCTGAATATTAAATAAAAATAACTAAAATCCGGACAAAAACCAACAAAACCCTGAGATGTCAAGGTTAAATACAGTCAAAAAACAGTTTGAAATAATTACCTAAATAGTAACTGAATTAAGTTTATCTTTTATACGTTTTTTACTACTGCAACGAGATAAGATAAAAAATGAGTATTTTAAACAAACATACAAGTCTAAAACAAATAAAAACAATGTCTTTAACTTAAAATAAGCTTACGACTATACCGGACCTGACCTGACCTGACCTTACCGGACCTGTTAAATCGTCAGGTTAGGTAAGCGGACCCTGTGAAAAACGGGATAATGCTAGGGAGATGAAGCTTACGACTATATCCCAATTGCGTTAATCAAAGATACATCCAAAGATGATCTAAGTATCCACACATCACCGAGCTTTCTGTTAGACTAACGTGATAGGTGAGCCGTATCGCCGTCTATAATGGTTGAGCCGACTGTGTTAGTGAAAACTGCACTTAAGATAAATAATTAATAACTCATTGGTGCAAGTCCGGTACCGGGGTTGGATGGATAAATAAATAAATAATGACTATGTTATATATTTTATTAACATTGTATTTAGTAATAAAAAAGTTTTATTAAAAAAAAACAAAAATAATAATAATTAATAAATTATTAATAATAATTACTTTATTATTTGATTGATAAATGGAAATAAAATAACTATTAATTTTATTTGATTGTCTTTTGATTTTATTGTTTTTCTTTTTTTATCTAAAGCTGCTGTATATTTCTATTTAATGTCCTCTAGCCCTCGTTGGCAATTACTTATCCCACAATATCGTTCCGCACAATATCCCAGGAAGAGGAAATGACTGAAAACCAGCGCTGGATGGCGCCATAGCACGGCTCCATCACAGCACAAGCTGATCCATTTCCTTTTGCCCGTATTCTTAATATTCTTAATTACCTAGTTCTTATAGCAAATGTAAATTGTTACTGGCAATAAATTTATTCTATTCTTATTCTATTCTATTTAATAAATAAAATTTATAGTCACCTCAGACGACCGCTTGGCTTATTTTCCCTGGACTATCTGTCCGTGACTTTAACATTGTAGTCTGAGATAACCTTCTGTAATCTAGTTGAACGGCGACCATGACTTTAGGTACTTTTTGAGGATAATAATTATCAAAATCAAATTGAGGAGCTCGGTGGCGCAGCGGTAAACGCGCTCGGTCTGCGATTGTTGAAGTTAAGCTACTTTCGCAAAGGCCGGTCATAGGATGGGTGACCGCAAAAAAAAATTTTTCATCTCGAGCTCCTCCGTGCTTCGGAAGGCACGTTAAGCCGTTGGTCCCGGCTGCATTAGCAGTCGTTAATAACCATCAATCCGCACTGGGCCTGCGTGATGGTTTAAGGCCCGATCTCCCTATCCATCCATAAGGAAGGCCCGTGAATGGTCACCCTACTTTTCGATGATACGATGTTGTTTTCCACGATTATGTATTTACTTACTTAAGTTATGCAATAAGTTATCTTTATTGTACAGAAATCCGATGGCAAAATAGATAATTATTAAAATAATAATAATCATCTTTTAAGATGGCCTTGTTCGCCTAATTTCTGATAAGACTTTTTCCTGAGTCACGTAGTTACAACTCATGTCACGTCACGCCCGTATTCCCTAATGAGGTAGGCAGATACACTAATAAAACTAGAAAACAACCTGCTTTAATAATACATGAATTCATATAGGTGATAGGTACTTCGTTTTATTATTGTATGTTGAAATAATATTCAAATTTGCACAGCACAGGTGGAGATGACTTTGCATTAATAAACTTTTTATGGTTAAAAAGTCCATTGATAATAAAATTACGATAGCAATCATAAATATCATAATTATTTATGATTCGTACGTATTTGTAAAGTTAGTGATAAAATAATTATCACTTTATTACAAGTGACGCCCTCTGTTGCCAAATAGCGGAATTAATTCGCACAGTGTCCTCTACCGGTCAATAGTGAAATTCTTTCTACTTGTAGTCAGCTATACAACATTATGTTGTAATAGTTTCAAAATAAGACACTAGATGGCGTATAACGACGACATCTGTTGACGCATTTTGGTACTATAGTTTCGTGCTTTATTCACTACTTTACCGACAGAGCAAGGTGTGGTTTATAAAACATTCGTTCTTTGACAAAGATTAAAAAATATGGTATACGTTTTGTTAATTTATATTTATGATAAATAAAACCATTTTCGTTTGCTGTAAGGTATATTAACCAGTGTAATTTATTTTTTAATATAGCGTCTGAGCATAAAAGCCGATCGACAAATATAATTATAAAGGTAGTTGCAAAGTACATTTAGTTGAATTCAACTATTGGCTTCCTCTGCTTTTACAAGGATTAGATTACGGACGGGATTTTGTTGATTGTGTTTTGAGTTAACATTTTAAGGGTAATTATTATCCTTTAAATAGCAACCCAGACAAATCAGGTTTCCATTCATTCTTTTCCATCATTCAACGGATTCAATCAAACGGAACGAATGAATTGAAGTCAAACAAAAGTTTTGAGGTGTGGCGAAGCGTTGTGTGTTAGCGATGGCTTTTATAAATATCGAAACTTTTGCTGTAATACTATGTTTATCCTCCATAGGTGAGTTAAAAACGGTTTTTTTAATGTTCTACTTTAGATTTATTCCCCTAAAATGGCGTCTCAGCATGCCTTTTAAGAGATTTTCGTAGTTAGTTGTAGGGAACAGGTAGAAAAAGTACGATGATTGTTTTGGTGTTCAGACACGTAATTCTTAGTAGACACACCCTTATTGCATGTTTTTTGGCATTCTAGGACATTTAGTTGCCTATTTTCTCGTGAAAACTGTGAAAATCACTTTATTTACTCGATAGATTAACACTTTTCTAACTGGGTTTTCCGTTGAATTACGCCGAATAACGGTCTAAAATCACTAAACAAAAAGTTTTAAAGACAATTATGACTGAATTTACGGTACCATTTGGTGTAATAACAGGTTTTTATAGCTCTCAATTGACGCTTTAAATTGTGATAATTATTTGGGTGCTCTATCTACCCCTTTTGCTGGGGTAGCGTGCCTCAAACTACGCCGTCGCCGGCACCCCTTATTATACATACCCTTTGTTGTTGAAAATCTTATTAAATAATAATAGGTATATTCTTTACGTTTGATACAATCATCCCAGAAACAAATCTGTGAAGGTAGAATAATATTATTCTATTCTTGTGATATTTTTTATTCATTTCAGAGGAATTCGTACCTACTTGTTTGTCGTTTCTGTAATAGACCAAAAACAACTACCTACATGAACAAATTTTATAATTATGACAACTAATAGTTCATAATTTCACCACTTTACGAATAATTCGCTGGGTTCAGTGACTGCACTTTTGGTCTTTGATTGTACAGTCATTGTAACTTTTTAATATTTATCATACTTTAAATATCTACAATGCATAAGATCTCATTTGATTAATGTTGGGCTAGGCTGAGACCATACAATTCCATTTCACTTTTTTATTATCATTTTTTACTTTTTAATTTCACATAGGTACAGTCATGAGCATTATAATGTACCCACTTTAGGACTCTTCTCTTTTCTTTTTTTAATAATAAACTTTATTGTACAAAATAAAAGAAGTACTTAAATGTTTGAAACGATTCATGACTGAGTAAGAAGCAAAAAAAGTGTCAGGATCGAAGCAAATGAAATTCCATAGTCTCTGATTAAACGTACAGTCATGTGTGATGATGTACCTACTTTAGGACTCTGTCGCACTAACATATTTGACATTTAGTGAGACTTACAGTTCAATTTGTCAAAAAAGTTAATGTGACATGGTACCAAAGGGTATACATATTAATGCTTGTGACCGTACAGGGTGCTTCAGCATCATGAATGAAGGACTTTCCAGGCTTCATTCACCAAAAACAATATAGATGGCGTTGTACAGATTTAACGTGATAATTACCTATTTTCTCATTACTCAGGTACATAATTATTCCAAAATACAATGTAATGGCAGAAGCATATATAAAAATAATTGTTGATTGATATTTGGATCACATTATGTATAGAATTATGTTGCTACCTATATCGCTTCTCTTTATTTTGATCAGAAGAATAATGGGTGGAAGATGTAATTGTGCCTGGGTGTAATAAAAAGGGTCATCATTTATACCCAAAAACAAAGATAAAAGATACATTATGACTCATGAAATTAGAGGGTTAAATGAAAGAAAATATGTACAACGCTATCTATATTGTTTTTAGTGAATGTAGCCTGAAATATCCCGCATTAAACTCATGAACCAAAATTTGTTTTAATGAAAGAAAGAAAGTATATTATATTATTAGAGGACACCACAGTAACAATACAAACACAATAGGGGAAAAAAAAAACTATTACACAAAATCACAATTATTAACAAAAACGTAAAAGAAACAGAAAAATAATAATAAAATACAAAATATTGGTCGTACAGTCATGTGGCGGTGGTGGATGAGAAGTACATATCTATATGTAAAGATCCGCGCCATATTTTTTTTTATTTGCATTAAAAAAGAAATGAACAATATAATGACACTGCTGTTTACTGCACTCTAGTACCTAAATTAGTTACTCCGTCTGTGGTAATATAATTGGTATTACGACATTTGATTATACGTCCTGCCTACCCCGCAAAGAAGGTAGCGAGCACCAAAAAGTTTGAGAGCCACTGGTAGGGTAATCGATACATTTTCCGCCCCATCGGCCGCAGGATGTAGGGTGATTGGACCTGTGATAGTCACTAAAACAATGGACTTATAGAGGTAGCTAAGTACCTATTACATATATTCACGCTTTGGCGTTTTCAGGGTAGGCACGGAACGCGAACCTTATAGGTTTACTAGCCTAGTATTCCTTTCGAGCTCCTCCGTGCTCCGTAGAGCACGTGAAACTTTTAACATGCAATTTTTTATTTTTTTACATATTCTCTCGCCTTATGGTTGTCGATCGCTTTAGAGCGATAAGGCCGCCTTTTGTCGTGTACCTAGTTACGTTTCTTTTGTAACTATTATTTTGCTGTAATAATGTATATTGTCAATCACTTTGTGAGACTGTCCTTTGTTTGGTAAAGACTTTGCAGGCTTGAATCACCTGATTGTCCGAAAAAGTCAGATGATACCGTGCCTCGGAGGGCACGTTAAGCCGTTGGTCCCGGCTATTAGCCGTAAAAACACCTCCACCAACCCGCAGTGGAGCAGCGTGGTGGAGTATGCTCCATACCCCCTCCGGCTGATTGAGGGGAGGCCTGTGCCCAGCAGTGGGACGTATATAGGCTGTTTATGTATGTATGTAATGTTTATTGTATTGTATTGTGAAACTGTACTCGATTTCTTACAATACAATACAAATACAACAACTCTTTATTGTACTTAAAACAAACATTAAAAAATAAACAACTACCTACAATTAGTTAGGTTAGTACAACAGGCCTTATGGCTGATATTATATTAGGCAGGCAGATTTTGAAATTGTATAACAGTATATTAAAAAAAAATGTCTGCCCTTTGCCAAGGTTTTTCTCGCAGCTTCTTTTCCCCGGCTATACATATAGGTTGTGAGAAGCTGCAGTACTTTTAGGCGGATGAGACGTTCGTTATGTAAAAATTGACGATTCAAATTGTAACTATGTTACCTACTATAAAGATATTTTTTAATTGGAATTTGGTAACGATTGGTAAAGACCTTAGGTATAGGTAATGAATGTAATGAAAGCGTAGCGGGGTAGACAGTGCAAAATAAAACCATTTTTTTTTTGCCTTCCCTTGGGTACGGTCACGAGCATTAATATGTATACACTTTGGTACCATGTCACATTAACTTTTTTGACAAATTGAACTGTAAGTCTCACTAAATGTCAAATATGTTAGTGCGACAGAGTCCTAAAGTGGATATATGATATTACTCATGACTGTACCATGTGGAGAAGCAATGCTTGTGTTTTGTAACTGTGTTTTGTGTTCCCACCCCCAGCGCTGGGCCAGCGGACGCCCACGATCTCGCACATAACCCAGGAACAGATCCGGGACATCGGAGGCCAGGTCGACCTGGACTGCTCCGTGCACTATGCCCAGGATTACCCCGTGCTATGGGTAAGTTATAGATTAAGACACCCAGTACAAAAAAAAATACAAAAAGTTAATGTGACATGGTAAGTATCATAGTGTACACATATTACTCGTGACCGTGCATTGACCAAATTGGAGATATCCTTAGAAAAGGTTCAGTACGATCCATAATGAACCGGCGTGCGTGTATGAAACGATAGATGAATGTGGAGGAAGCAAGAGAAGTGTGTCAGGATCGAAGCAAATGGAATTCCATAGTCTCTGCTTACCCCGGTGGGAAATAGGCGTGAGTTTATGTATGTATGTTTGTATGCATGGTGGGAGGGCTGGCAGAGGAAGACCTAGAAGGACGTACATTGACCAAATTGGAGATATCCTTAGAAAAGGTTCAGTACGATCTACTCTGAACCGGCGTGCGTGTATGAAACGATAGATGAATGTGGAGGAAGCAAGAGAAGTGTGTCAGGATTAGTGTTGGGTTCTTACCCGGGAAATCTGGGCCTAAGTCTAAGCCTCCATAGCCCCGAGATATGGAAACGACATACAAATAATAATTATATTAAAAATAATTAAATTAAAAAAAATATTTTCCCATAATTCGGGAATTTTTCGGGTGTTTATTTTATTTTCCCGAATTTTTTTCTTTCCCACCCAATTTTTTCTTTCCCTGCCCGTCACTAGTCAGGATCGAAGCAAATGGAATTCCATAGTCTCTGCTTACGCCGGTGGGAAATGGGCGTAAGTTTATATATGTATTCCCAGAACTGTTATTAAATCAATATGCACTATCGCGAGAGTTTGACCTCTGATAACTTATGCGTAATGAATGATTCAAATTGTGTTTATTTCCACACTAATTCGCACACTCTTTATCCCTATCGGAGCCTATTAACCCATCTAAGTATATTGTGTTTGTGATACGCAGCCTGGAAAGTCACTCATTTAAAAAATACACCTTCCTATCTACCCCACTAGAGTGAAAGCGACATCAATGAACATGATCTACCTATGGGCTGATTGGGCTGCAGCTCAGGGCCCCGGGGTTACAAAAAGTAGACCATAATTTGAAAAAAAAATGTCTGTTAAAATATTGTTTTCTATTAGTTGAGTATTAAGATAGGCCCCCAAGTAGTTTCAGCCCAGGGCCCCACAAATTTTATTTGTCGTATCTATTATGTATACTTTAACCCCTTGGCATACTATCTACCTTTGACTAATACTTTCATATTTTTCGTAATCCCTTAATTTATATATTTTCTTCATAATTATATTTGCTTATTTTCTTATTTATTGTAAGTAAATCCCGACACTTTTTGTTGGCACGACAGTTCAAAGTATTTATAAGCGTAACTTAGGTACTGGCAGAATATCAGTGTTGCTAAGAGTGGTATTTCTACTATCCTTCGCAACAACATGCTGAGTCAGTCCCTTTTCCCTGGCAGTGTATTTTTGATTTGTATACTTACTTATCTTTATCTTCTCTACTATTGTACTGCACTGTTTTGGGAATAAAGTTATTCTATTCTATTCTAAATTCACGATCCGGCCATGTCAATGAAGTATTTAACGTATTGTCAGTACCCGTATGGTCCTCGACCATTATAGATGTCATAAGCTGCATACAGCGTCATGCTTGAACCATTTTAACATGAAGGGGAGGCTTAAGGTCATAAATTAGTTGTATTGAGTACCAATGATCTCTATTGATGGAAGGAAGTCATATATTAAAACTGTCTGAATGACCGTGACAATTTTTGGGTCGGTGACCTGTTAAAACGCTGCCTTTACATAAATAAACCCACGCCTCTAATCCTTAGTGGGGTCGGCAGAGCCACAATTATGATTAAAATGTTTTAAAGGACCTCTACGTGTTAGCTTCGGCCTCTGGTCTGGAACTCCATTTTTTTTAACATAGTTTCGTGTTTGACCACCGTCTCACCTGATGGCCTATATACGTCCCACTGCTGGGCACAGGCCTCCCCTCAATCAACCGGAGGGGGTATGGAGCATACTCCACCACGCTGCTCCACTGCGGGTTGGTGGAGGTGTTTTTACGGTTAATAGCCGGGACCAACAGCTTAACGTGCCCTCCGAAGCACGGAATCATCTTACTTTTTCAGGCAATCAGGTGATTCAAGCCTGAAAGTCTTTACCAAACAAAGGACAGTCGTCTAAGTCGAAGTAAGGTTGCCTGGCAGAAATTGCTGTTTAGCAATAAGGCCGCCTATTGTGCTTATGTTTTTATTCGTATGTTTATGTCCTTTGTATATGTCATTGTGCAATAAAGTATTATTGATTGATTGACAGTCTCACAAAGTGATTTCGACAATGTCCCCATCGGGAATCGAACCCGGACCTCCAGATCGTGAGTCTAACTCTAACCAGTAGACCACGGAGGCTGTTTAAGTTGGCTATTTCATGAAATATGATCATTTGAACACATCTTGAAATGATCAATTCTAAGATCTGGCCACGACATATCCACAACATAAGGATGAAATGCGACGCCTCCTAGTCCTTAGATATGGAAAGAACATTACTATTGTATATGTCCCTATAAGGCACTAAACACCCTGGAATCAGCAGAAAGCTTCCGGGACAAGGAAACACGTCTGTTCACAAAACGAGATTTATTACAAGAGACAAATATCAAACTACTCACATTTCATCTTAATTAAAAATAATATTAAACGCCTAGCAAAAGTAATCGAGCAATTACGCTCATACATTACAATTACAAATAATAATAAACTTACATACATAAACTCACGTCTATTTCCAACCGGGGAAATGCATTTGCTTCGATCCTGACACACTTCTCTTTTCTTTTTTTAATAATAAACTTTATTGTACAAAATAAAAGAAGTACTTAAATGTTTGAAACGATTGATGAATGTGGAGGAAGCAAGAAAAGTGTCAGGATCCAAGCAAATTCTATAGTTTCTGCATAAACGTACAGTCATGAGCAATATAATGTACCCACTTTAGGACTCTGTCGCACTAACATATTTGACATTTAGTGAGACTTACAGTTCAATTTGTCAAAAAAGTTAATGCTCGTGACCGTACCTGGTGAGGAGTAGGTGTATGTTTATAATAATACACCTCTGCCTACCCCTTCGGGGATACAGGCGTGACGCTGTGTTATGTTATGTCTCTGCTCAACCCGGCAGGGAAAAGGCGTGTATTTTATAAATAAGCAATATCTTACGTACCTTACTATCCGACAAGAGAAAAACGGCTTAAAACGTTGTTCAAGCTAGTTGAGCACACCCATATAATTCTCAAAAAGGAACTAACGCATTCTGTTAGTCGTAACAGCTTATATACTACTAAATTATATATAGGTAGTATATAGGTAAAACATATTATTTTATTGTATACACTCGAGTAAAGGGTGTCAATAAAAAACATAACATCCACAGGAGCGCAATAGGGTTGTTTCTAACTAGTCAAATCAGTTACTTTTTACTAAACGTCAAAACACGAAATTTGTATGAAAAAGCACACTGTGACGTCATAGAAAAATGTGACAAAATGTCCCACTTATTATTACGTTTTTCTTTATTAAAATCCATAAATCTTCTCTTCTGTCGTGTGAGTTGTGAGGTGATTACCAACTCCATCATCCCTGGTGTCAGGGTTACTATTGAGCCGCCATAGGCCCCTAACATGACTCATGTAACGACTACGTACAGTCATGAGCAATATAATGTACCCACTTTAGGACTCTGTCGCACTAACATATTTCACATTTAGTGAGACTTCCAGTTCAATTTGTCAAAAAAGTTAATGTGACATGGTACCAAAGTGTATACATATTAATGCTCGTGACCGTACATCTAACGAAAAAAACCCATAAATAATGTACTTAAATAGAAAAAGAAAATGTTCGTTGTCACCTTTAGATCTGTCTTTATTTAGTAATAGTTTCATAATTTATCTTTGACCTGAGAAACTACCCATTTTTTTTCAATGAGGAACTTTCCAGACTATTTAGACTAAAGTAAGACCCAGAGGGGGTGAGATCGGCGCCCTATACGAATTGGTGCGGGGGTGGGAAGAGAGAGTTACCGTTGTATACGTAGTGTTTTTTGGGGTTTGTCATGGAGGGACGTGGAAAAACTTGGATGGTTACGAAAATAGTATTATAAGATTTAAAGTATTGTTTTGACAAAAGAGGAGAAATATATATATGTTATAAAATTATAGAAGGTGAGTTTTGTTATTCTTTATGTTATGTTTATGGTAATTGACGATGTGGGCTCGGGTGGTACACGGTTACCCAGTAAGTGTAAAGCGGGCACAAGCCAGTGTTAATACAGGGTGTTAGTGACACCGTAACGAAAACTATAAGGGATGGTACAGATCCATTCTCAGTTGATATAATTTGGAATTTTCCATCGCTAAAGTATGGAACTGAAAAAAAAAGAACAGGGGCCTGTTTAATAAAACTTACAATTGTAAATTACAATGACAATTTGATGTACATTGCGGAGTGTGTGATTATGAATATTTTGCAGTTTCATATTAGCTACGTAATGAACATCAAATTGTCGTTGTAATTTACAATTGTAAGTTTTATTAAACAGACCCCAGTACTTGTACGGGGTGTAAGTGACATCGTAACGAATACTGAGGGTGGTGATTCAGCTTAAAATTCCGAGTTAAATATCAAGTGGAATTTTCCATCACAAAAAAAAAAAACATGAATTTTCTCAACTCAGAATCATGAGCTGAATCATCCCCCTCAGTATTCGGTACGGTGTCACTAATATACCCTGTTTAAGAATGCGTAAACGCATTCAATTGGTTATGATTATAGATTTCCGCTGTTATAATCTAAAAATATATCTAAAGTGCTCTATTTGTCTAAGAATAGAGTTTGATGTTAGAATATAATAGAACGGCCTCCGTGGTCCAGTGGTGGAGCGTTAGGCTCACGATCCGGAGGCCCCGAGTTCGAATCCCGGTGGGGACATATCACAAAAATCACTTTGTGAACCCTAGTTTGGTTTGGACATTACAGGCTGATCACCTGATTTGTCCGAATGTAAGATGATCCGTGCTTCGGAAGGCACGTTAAGCCGTTGGCCCGGTTACTAGTTACTGATGTAGGTTTATTGCCTAATATCAGTTCTCAGACAGTTAATCCCATGCATTCATATCTTCTAAATAATCACTAACTTTATAACAACCTTTTTTGCAAAGTTTTTCTTATGTTATATTTTTAAAGTATTTGTTATGTTATATGGGTAAAGATATTATTGCACGAGTCAATTTCATCAATGTCATAAAACAAACATTAATTTACTCTAATGACTGAACAAACACGAGTGCATACGCCACTTAACTGCATTAGATGGAGTTTACTTTAGATATTAAAGTGCATATAATGTGACAATGTTAGAGATAAGGGTTGGACGCCTCACAGAATTTATGTTAGAATAGAATAGAAACTTTATTTGCGTCAAACATAGTGAATATGGTGACAAGTGGGTAATAGAAGTAGGTATACATGTTTCGTGCTTCGGAAGGCACGTTAAGCCGTTGGTCCCGGCTGCATTAGCAGTCGTTAATAACCATCAATCCGCACTGGGCCCGCGTGATGGTTTAAGGCCCGATCTCCCTATCCATCCATAGGGAAGGCCCGTGCCCCAGCATGTTAATGGGCTGATGATGATGATACATGTTTCGCCATAACAATGTTGGCATGCAAATGTCATTATATTATGTAGACACTGTTGACTGTTGTCACTTTGTGATATGGGATTGATCCCGAAATAAAAGTTTTTTTTTTATTATTTTTGTTTTTGGCAGGTTAAGCCATTGGCCCCAGCTAGTAGGCTAAAAATCCTCCACCGACCCGCAGTGGAGCAGCGTTGTAGAGTGTAACCCATACATTGACCAAATCCGGAGGTCCCGGGTTCGATTCCCAGTGGGGACAGATCACAAAAATTACGTTGTTGTCCCTAGTTTGGTTAGGATATTACAGGCTGATCACCAGATTGTCCGAAAGTAAGATGATCAGTGCTTCGGAAGGCACGTTAAGCCGTTGGTCCCGGTTACTACTTACTGATGTAAGTAAGTAGTCGTTACGTGAGCCATGTCAGGGACCTTTGCTTTCTGGTGGAATTATTTAAATGCGTTTATTCTGTTCCCAGGTGAAGTATGACCGTCAGAAGTCAACGGAGTCTCTCCCGCTATCCACCAACTCCGGGCTCATCATCAGGGATTCCAGATTCTCCCTCCGGTTTGATGATGCTTCGGCCACGTATACACTTTCGGTGAGTCCAATCTTTCGATTCAGATAACTAACCGCTTTATTAACCGCCGTGACTTAACGGCTTCCGTGGCCTAGAGTACGAATCTCGCGTAGCTAAGTACGAGTCTCGCGTAGCCAAGTACGGGTCTCGCGTAGCCAAGTACGGGTCTCGCGTAGGCAAGTACGGGTCTCGCGTAGCCAAGTACGGGTCTCGCGTAGCCAAGTACGGGTATCGCGTAGGCAAGTACGGGTCTCGCGTAGCCAAGTACGGGTATCGCGTAGGCAAGTACGGTTATAACTAATGGTCGCTCGTTCCGGCTTGACAAGAGCTGCGGGTTGAAGTCCCGTCCGAGTCAGATTTTCTGGATTTAAAATTTATCTTTATTATAATTTTCCCACAGATTAAGGACATCCAGGAGACGGACTCGGGCTGGTACCAGTGCCAGGTGATCATCTCGGTCAGCAACAAGATCACGGCGGAAGTCGAGCTGCAGGTGCGCCGCCCGCCCATCATATCCGACAACTCCACGCGCTCCGTCGTTTCCAGCGAGGGGGAGAGTAAGTGCACTATGTAGCTAACGTGTAGCCAAGTACGGGTCTCGCGTAGCCAAGTACGAGTCTCGCGTAGCCAAGTACGGGTCTCGCGTAGCCAAGTACGGGTCTCGCGTAGCCATGTACGAGGCTCGCGTAGCCAAATACGAGTCTCGCGTAGCCAAGTACGAGTCTCGCGTAGCCAAGTACGAGTCTCGCGTAGCCAAGTACGAGTCTCGCGTAGCCAAGTACGAGTCTCGCGTAGCCAAGTACGGTTATAACTAAATTTTGATACTTATACTTTCAGCTACTCAAATGGAGTGTTACGCCGGCGGATTCCCGTCGCCCAAGATATCATGGCGCCGCGAGAACAACGCTATCCTGCCCACAGGTGGCTCCATCTACAGGTGTGTAAGAAAGGCAACTCTTCGCTCCCCACCAGCGTTTGAGCTAGGTTTACCTCACTCCGCTCGGACATAGTATAGTCTTCAATCGTATGGTTGTCAGATGTCACATACGGTCACGAGCATTAATATGTACACACTTTGGTACCATGTCACATTCACTTTTTTGACAAATTGAACTGTAAGTCTCACTAAATGTCAAATATGTTAGTGCGACAGAGTCTTAAAGTGGGTACATTATATTGCTCATGACTGTACACAGCGCGTGTACGATAATGTCAATGTGTAGTGTCTGTGTGAAACGAGGTTGCTTGTATGAAGTGTACGGGGTGTGCGTAGGTCTGTATCCGAACTCAGCCACCTTCTCACTCCGGCCTACCTTCCGGCCAGCCGGCTCTATTTAATGACTTCATCATCTCCCTAGCGTTATCCAGTTTTTCACAGGGTCCGCTTACCTAACCTGTAGATTTGACAGGTCCGGTTTTTTACAGAAGCTACTGCCTGTTATGTATACATTGTTGTGATAATATTTGTTTATATATGTCACCGTAAAATTGTAAATAACGTTAGATTATAATCTATCTCGCGAGATTGTGAACTGTCAAATAATTATGAATCGTATCATATTGCTTACAATTTAACGTATTATTTTCGGTAGATTATAATTTATCGAAGTGAAACCGTCAAATTGTGATACGAAACGCACCTCGCGTGCTATACCATAGAGTTACAAAACTATTAGAGTGAGCATAATGTTAATTTGGGATTCTCTTAAAATGCATAAATGTTTTTGTCATAATTTTAATTATCATAATCCTTTATGCATAACGTTTTTTAGCATAATTGTTTTACTTTCCCATAATAACATCTAGGAATACTGGTTTGTTAGGTATAACTTATTTTTGGGATTAATAAATAGATATCCATGATTCTTTTTTAGAATAATAGTGTTTTGTCATAATTTTTACAAGGCATAACAGTAGGTTAGGGTGCGGCGGGGGTGGCCCTTGGGCCACCCCTATGCCGCCAGCATGTTTGTCTTACACACGAAAAGTATACTGAATGATACGTTTCAGATTTTTTAATTTTGATACATTTTTTCTTACCATGTGATGTCAGAATTATTGATTACTTACTAAATAATTAATAAATACGTACTTGATTTCACAATCTTGAAGAGCATTTATTTTATTTGACTGACACCTGTGTTTTATTCCTAACTCTATGGACACAGAACGGTCTACTGTAAGGCCGACCAATCAGGGACAGCCGTCGGACAGTTGACAATTTGACAATTGTAAGATTGTGATTTAACAGTTTTACTTCGATAGATTATAATCTGACGAATAATAATACGTTAAATTGTAAGCAGTATATTACGTTTCACAATTTTTCGACAGTTCACAATCTCGCGAGAATCTAACGTTATTTACAATTTTACGGTGACATATACACTTAAATTATATTTAAGTTATTTGGTAATATATAATATATGTACGAATATTAACGCATATTTATGGAACACGACGTTCGTGCGTCACCCAACAGGGTCCACGTGACACCAGCGTCGTGTTCACGCCGCGACTTGTGCTGAGTGAGGCCCTTTTATCTCAGGACGTCCACCACCACCTTATGATCATTCTAATGAACATTCTCTATGCTTTTTGTAAACATTTTTAAGTGATGTTATTGTCTTGTCTTTGTGTGTGGCGTCCTTTTATAATAAACAATTTCTATTCTACTCTATTTTACATTTATTTTTAATTTATTATTTATAAAAAACACATAAACAAACAAGTGTAACATTAACCCGAAAGATTTGTACATACACTTAAGGATTCATCGTATTATCAAATTTTATTATACCTCCAAAAATGCATTTCTCGGGAATGTGGGTTTCCTCGCGATGTTTTCGTTCACCGCTGATGACTTGTAACAATTAATTTCAGAGGCAACATCCTGAAGATAGCGTCTGTCCACAAGGAGGACCGCGGCACTTACTATTGCGTAGCGGAGAACGGTGTAGGCAAGGGAGCGAGAAGGAACATCAACTTGGAAGTGGAATTTGCGCCTGTGGTAACCGTGCCCCGCCCGAGACTCGGTCAGGTGAGATATCACCTCATTTGGCCACACAAATAAGGAGAAAAATGAGAAATGAAGAAAAAAATATTCGGCAAAAAATACATAGTAAACCCGCTCTAAGCGATAAGGTTATTAACGACTGCTAATGCAGCCGGGACCAACGGCTTAACGTGCCTTCCGAAGCACGGAGGGGCTCGAGATGAAAACTTTTTTTTGTGGCCTATTACAGTTCATTACATTTGCAGGCTCTACAATATGACATGGACATCGAGTGCCACGTGGAGGCGTACCCGCCCCCCGCCATCACCTGGCTCAAGGACGAAGTGCAGCTGTCCAACAACCAACATTACAGGTTACATTACATTACATACATAGACAGCCTATATAAGTCCCACTGCTAGGCACAGGCCTCCCCTCAATCAACCAGGAGATATGGAGATATCTTTTCTTTTCCAGAATCTCCCACTTCGCGACGGCAGACGAGTTCACTGACACGACACTACGCGTGATCACCATAGAGAAGCGGCAGTACGGTTTGTTCACCTGTAAGGCGCAGAACAAACTTGGCACCGATGAGGGCACAGTCGAGTTATTTGGTAAGCTCCTCAACTCCACTTGCAACGCCCAATATCCTTTAAAGTTCAATGTTTCCAAACATAACTGCTTACTGTTTGGTGTAACTGTAAGTTTGACACCTAAACCGCTCGGCTATGCCACCTGCCAACCGGTGTAGAAGGCACTCGTGGCACTATGGCACGTGGCACTATGGCACGTGGCACTATGGCACGTGGCACTTTGGCACGTGGCACTATGGCACGTAGCACTATGGCACGTGGCACTATGTCACGTGGCACGTGGCACGTGGCACGTGTCACTATGTCACGTGGCACGTGTCACTATGTCACGTGGCACTATGGCACGTGGCACTATGGCGCGTGGCACTCGTGGCACTATGGCACGTGGCACTATGGCACGTGGCACTCATGGCACTATGGCACGTGGCACTATGTGAGGTAGGGTTTGATCCGGGTGAACCGGTATAGGACCAAGCATGGAAAGTCGAACCATCACCTACATAAAGGAGTCGCCATACTGTAAATGTGGTCACCCGGATCAAACCATATCTCACATAGTGAACGAGTGCCCTCTACACCGGTTCCCAGGTGGCATAGCCTAACGGATGCAGCAGAGACTTTGTTAGGGGAGCTTAAGCTGGATATATGAACAGAGTATACAGCTAGTTCTGAGTATTGATTGCTTAAAGCGATAAGACCGCCAGTTGCCATGACTTGTCATTTCGTTCCATTGAAATCTACAGGACTTCTTTCATGGCGCGTACTCTCTCCTTTTTATTTTGGTGTATTAAATTATATTTGAATTGGAATGGTAGATGCCTATTTGATTGAAGTAGATATTGGTGCTAATTCCTGTAGACACAATCTAATTTTATTTTAAGTTATACCTGTAATTTTTGTTACCCGCCGGAAAGGAAGGAGACGGGTAATCGACAGGCCTAAAATTTACATTGGCCAATAACCCGCCAGAATTCAGTTGACAGCACGCGTCAAACGGACGGCATACTAACGAGGTGCCTATTTGATTCGCCCGGGTTGTAAACTAACAGCTGTCCATCATCCGTCGACAGATATTTTTATTGTGAAATATTAATGTTTTTACTTTGAATCATATTAAAAAAACAAGTTTAAATAAGACACGACGAGTTTATTAAAAAACATCATCAAAGCTATAAGGAAAGAAGGAAGGGGGGAAAGCTACAAGGAAAGAGGAAGGGGAAGACCAAGAAGCTTACATGGAACAGATTAAAGAGAAGGCGAACGTCGTGTCTTATAAGGAGGTGAAGGAATTGGTCTTTGATAGACAAGAATGGAGAATGCTACACCGACAAGAGCGTGGCTCTTAAGTTGATGATGATGAAAATAAGAAAGTGTCTACTCGAATCAGTACCAATGGTAGAAATTCCGGCAAACTTCATTTTTATCTTTCTTCATTTTTTTTTTATAAGACATCATAAATTACACATAGATTGGTTTACAAACATCGCTAAACCTAAACAGGTTCTTCTCGATGCCTTCTTCTTCGGCAACGCCACGCTTTCTCGTTATTAAATTTAAAGAACTACACATTAAAACTACCTTTTAGTGTTCTATGTTTGTCGGAATCTTCATCATTTTTTTTTAATATTTCGATGCATCGGTTAAACTTTGTTTTCCTAAACATTGTTTAAAGAATGCATTGATATTCATTTTCTACATTGCGTTTGAACTTTTATGCTTTAAAGAAATAAAAAATAGCAGTTTATTTGATTTCTTTTGTGCATACAAGTATAAATTATTTTTTTTCGTTTTTTTTTGGTGTGTTCTGGCATTTTTAAGAGTTTCACTTTTATTTTTTAACAAAAATTTGTAAATGAAGAATTTAGATTGCTTTCCGAAATTTTAATATATAAAGTACCGAAGAAAATACCAGCTTTGGACATATTGATACCGATAAAATATGGAAATACCGGTTATAAAAATAGTAATACCGAAAAAATACCGCTTTAAAAATATAAATACCGAGAAAATACCGGTATAAAAATATACATACTGAAAAAATATCGGTTTTATTATGCGAATACCAAAAAATTACCGGTTTAAAAATATGAATACCGAAAAAATACCGGTTTAAAAATTTTAATACCGGAAAATACCAGTTTAAAAATATTGATACCGAAAATTACCGGTATTGTACCCCTTCGGTACAGGCGAGATACTATGCTAGGTTAACTCGTAAATGCCAGTCCACAGCATGCTCTGCATCGCATGACATAGACCATGGTATGGCCCCATACAGAGACCATCATCCCGGTGTGTCCCCCCGCGTGCGGGCAGGCGCGCTACGGCGGCGCGGCCTCGTTGGCGCCCTCCGCCAGCACCCTCGTCGCCCTGCTGGCCATATACCTCGGGTACGCTGTTAGGAGGTATGTATCGCTTGCTTCTTAGGTTTAATACTAGGGCACACCCCAGACACTTCATACAAACAACCTCGTTTTACACAGACACCACGCATTGACGTTATCGTACACGCGCGTGTGTGTGACGTCTGACGCAATACTATTGAAGACTAAACTATGTTCGAGGGGGTGAGGTAAACCTAGCTCAGACGCTGGTGGGGAGCGGAGAGTTGCCGTTCTTTACGTAGTATTATTCCTTACTCTATGACAAGGAGTAAACCATATCTGTCGCTTTAAAAATCGAGTCCTATATAAAAGATATGGGTGAATATCAAAATGTGTCAAGTTTGGTGGCGAAATTTCATATTATTTTTTCTGGAAAAGGATTTCATGTCGGAACCCAATTTTACATGAAACAATAATATGAAAGTTAGCCACCAAACTTGACATTTTGATATTCACCCATATATCTTCGGTTTGGAAAACCACACAAAGATTCGTCGTTTTGAATTCGACGTAACGTTACGACGTAAAATCCACTTGATATTAACTCAGAATGATGAGCAGAATCATCCCCCTCAGTATTCGATACTGTGTCACTAACACCCTGTATAGAATTTCAACATTAATTAGACCCGCCATTTTGAAGCTAATAGTTAATTAGGTTTGACATTTTCTGTGTAGATTGGCAGTCTGGTAAAGCTTGCTGGCTTCGATTTGATATTTGATACATTTGCATGAATGTTTGTTGTTATTTGATGTCTGTATGTTTATGCGAAAATACCATCGCAAATAAATCGGCATGAAAATAAATCCCTTTATTGATCTGGGGGGTTAAAATGGCCACGTTGAAGCAATTCATCTAAGAAAGCAATATTGCTCTTTGACATTTGCGCATATAAAAGTAAATGCGCAATGCAAACAAATGTCAAATAGCAATATTGCTTTAACCCCCCAGGTAATAAATGAATACATACTGTTAGATAGAGCAGAATAGATCGGCCTACCCTCCCTAACGTGAGCCCAACGCTCTAACAACTACACCACAGAGGCCGTTTTTGATAATAAAATAATATAAACAAATAAATTATCATATTACTATTGATTATCAATTCGCTTATATCATTTAATAATACAGGGTGTTAGTGACATCGTAACGAAAACTTTGAGGGATCATTCGAGCCATGATTCTGAATTGATATCAAGTGGAATTTCCCGTCGCAAAAGTATGGAACGGAAAATAATTTAAAAAAAGCACTAAAATTATTATGACTTTTCCGACAGGAAATTCCACTTGTTATCGACTCAGAATCATGGTCTGAATCATCCCCTTCAGTATTCGTTACAGTGGCACTAACACCCATACTTACTTATATGGCTACTATATGTACTTGTACGGGGTGTAGGTGACATCGTAACGAATACTGAGAGGGATGATTCAGCTCATTATTCTGAGTTAATATCAAGTGGAATTTTCCATCACAAAAGTATAGAATTGAAAATAATTTAAAATAACTAAAAAAACATGAATTTTGCGACGGAAAATTCCACTTGATATTAACTCAGAATCATGGTCTGAATCATCCCCCTGAGTATTCGTTACGATGTCACTAACACCCTGTATATCTCCCTAGCATTAGACTTCAAGGCTAGAATGAATAGCCATTTGCTAGGTAAGCGTGATCCACCCTATACCACATCGTGATTTACCATCAGGTGAGATGGTGGTAAACCTGAACCTATATTATTTTAAAAAAATGTAGGTAAGTAATAAAGAAGCAATGACAATAGTCAGAAGAAGACATATTGACAATAATCATCATCCCCCTAGCATTATCCCGTTTTTCACAGAGTCCGCTTACCTAACGTAAAGATTTGACAGGTCCAGTTTTTTACCGACTTCAAAAAAGGAGGAGGTTCTCAATTCGACCGTATATTTTTTTTTTTTTTTTTTTTTTTTTTTTTTTTTATGTTTGTTCGGGCATATCTTCGTCGTATATGAACCGATTTTGATAATTCTTTTTTTGTTTGAAAGGAGATATACCCAAGGGGGTCCCATGTCAAGGAAGTCAGGATCTGATGATGGAAGACCAGAGAAATCGAGGGGAATTTTCAAAAATCGTAGGAGCGACTAGTGCGTTTGTAAAGTCATATTGATCGGATCGATCTTTAGGCTTCGGGAAAATTTCCCGGCCTTCGAAAACTGGTCAGCATCAGGGAGATACCCTATGGCCTGGCAAAACTATACAACCTGGAGCAATTTTTCTTTCACGAAACGTATTTAAATCTTGATCAAATCCAATCGCCGGTGCAAAAAAACAAAATGGCGGAAAAAAAAGATGGCCGCCATACAAAATTTTGTCGATTTTGGAAGAAGCCCGTTTGGGTAAAAATAATGTATGGGGCGCTTACTCAAAACGTCATGTAGAGTACGGAAATACTTTCTGATCACCAAAAACTGCTCCGCATCAGAGAGATACTCTACGGCCTGGCAAAACTATCGCACGTGAACCAATATTTCTTTCAGAGCACTTATTTAAATCTTGGTCAAATTCCATAGCGCGTAAAAAAAAAACAAAATGGCGGAAAAACAAGATGGCCGCCATACACAATTTTGTTTTTTCAGAAAATGTCTCGGGATATAAAATATATATCGGGGTTGTGGTCGGATCGTCATGTTAAGTATGGAAATACTTCCCGATTTCGAAAACTGCTCCGCATCAGGGTGACACCCTACGGCCTGGCGAAACTATCACACCTGAACCAATTTTTCTTTCACGAAACCTATTTAAATCTTGGTCGAATTTAATGGCCGGTGAAAATAATACAAAATGGCGAAAAAACAAGATGGCCGCCATACAAAATTTTGTTTTTCCAGAAAATGTCTTGGGGGTAAAAATGATGTATAGGCGTGTGATCGGAACGTCATCTTTGAAAACTGCTCCCAATCAGGGAGACATCCTACGGCCTGGCTAACCTATTGCACCTGGATTTTGTTTGTTTCCACGACACCCATTTTAATCTTGGTCAAATTCTGTCGCTGGTGAAAAAGAACAAAGTGGCGGAAAAACAAGATGGCCGCCATACGTAGAGGGACAGTTTCGAATAAACAGGACACGCGAGCTGCTTTAGCAGCGAGCGAACCACGCGAAATCTACTGTATCTATATGTATGCGTGAGTGTGTATGATAGCAGCTTCCACTGACAACCCCATGTGTGTATGTACACATACACGTGTGTGTGTGTGTGTGTGTGTGTGTGTGTGTGTGTGTGTGTGTGTGTGTGTGTGCGTGCGTGCGTGCGTGCGTGCGTGCGTGCGTGCGTGCGTGCGTGCGTGCGTGCGTGCGTGCGTGCGTGCGTGCGTGCGTGCGTGCGTGCGTGCGTGCGTGCGTGCGTGCGTGCGTGCGTGCGTGCGTGCGTGCGTGCGTGCGTGCGTGCGTGCGTGCGTGCGTGCGTGCGTGCGTGCGTGCGTGCGTGCGTGCGTGCGTGCGTGCGTGCGTGCGTGCGTGCGTGCGTGCGTGCGTGCGTGCGTGCGTGCGTGCGTGCGTGCGTGCGTGCGTGCGTGCGTGCGTGCGTGCGTGCGTGCGTGCGTGCGTGCGTGCGTGCGTGCGTGCGTGCGTGCGTGCGTGCGTGCGTGCGTGCGTGCGTGCGTGCGTGCGTGCGTGCGTGCGTGCGTGCGTGCGTGCGTGCGTGCGTGCGTGCGTGCGTGCGTGCGTGCGTGCGTGCGTGCGTGCGTGCGTGCGTGCGTGCGTGCGTGCGTGCGTGCGTGCGTGTGTGCGTGTGTGTGTGTGTGTCTGTGTCTGTGTCTGTGTCTGTGTCTGTGTGTGTCTGTGTCTGTGTCTGTGTCTGTGTCTGTGTCTGTGTCTGTGTCTGTGTCTGTGTCTGTGTCTGTGTGTGTGTGTGTGTGTGTGTGTGTGTGTGTGTGTGTGTGTGTCTGTGTGTGTGCGTGTGTACGTGCGCGTGTGCTCGTGTGCGTTAGCGCGTGTGTGAGTGTGTGTGTGTGTAAACATGTTCATCAATAATCATTGTGATCACTACTAATAATATATTATATTATTATATATGAATATAAATCAGAAAATCTGTCTGTCTGCATCCTTGCTCGGTCTAACCATCACTTAAAATCGTAAAATAAAATAAAATTTTTAACAAAAAAAAACCGACTTCAAACGCAAAACTAAAAAGCAATAAATAAATTTACTTCGCACAAAGTAATTAGTACGTATTTTCAATTAGTTAATTATTTTATAATTCTGAAGTCGGTGCCAAGTAAATGCTACAACAACCCTACTACAATATCAAATTACTATGTACACACAATATTGTTTAATACCTATATCAAAGCAATTACAAAACAATGTCAAACAAAAAAATTACAAAACAATCAGTATTGAAAAATATATGAATCGGTACTTCGTTGTAGCATTTCCTTGGCACCGGCTTCAGATTTATAAAATAATTAACTAATTGAAAATACGTACTAATTACTTTGTGCGAAGTAAATTTATTTATTGCTTTTTAGTTTTGCGTTTGAAGTCGGTTTTTTTTTGTTAAAAATTTTATTTTTTACAGAATCGACCGCCTGTCTGACCTTCCAAACGCGAAGGGAAAACCAACCCATTACAGGTTAGGTCACATACTTCCGAAATGCATTTCTCGGGAGTATGGGTTTCCTCACGAGGTTTTCCTTCACTTGATCTTCTTCTATCGTGTGGGTTGTAAGGTGGATTACCAACCCTATCAACCCTGGTGTCAGGGTTATTATAGGCCCCTGAAATGACTCATGTAACGACTACGTACTTACATCAGTAAGTAGTAACCGGGACCAACGGCTTAACGATAATCTCCTTCCACTTCACCTCACCTTCACTTGATAGTCATTTAGAAATTCGTGAATGAATTCGAAAAGAAATTTGAAAATCATTTTAGGTCTGCGCTGGATTCGAACCTGCGACCTCAAAGTGAGAGTCAAGCGTTCTACCAACTGAGCTACCATGGCTATTTTCATTACAATTATAATTATTATTTTCAGAATCGCCAATTCCCGACATTAACTACTCAGGCCTTCGGCTCGACCCACTTATATACGGAGATGTCTACAGCGCCGCGACAGCGACACATATCGACTTCATATTTATATTTCTAATGGCAACACTTATTTCGGCCTAATGTTACCATCCTTTAAGAACAAAGTGTGAAATCTGCCGAATTTCAACTCTAAAAATGAATCTCATTTGACTGAAATTATACTTTTGTAATGTCCATAGGTAAGGATATTAACAAGTAGTTACGTTATTCACCGGGTGAGAGCCCTCAGCGCTCCCCATTTGTCCGGCCAAGTAGTTAATGCCATCTGCGGCATATCTACAATAAGTCACGTTAAAAAAGAAACAAATTTAAATGTGAAACGTTCAATTATGATAAAATTAGATTATCAAAAGTCTGGTACTCACTGCAGCTTGTCAAGCCGGGACGAGCGTGTTAACCCACTTGAACATTACATTTTGCATGGTATAAGAAAATCTCAATGCAATGGTATGCTCAAAAGTGACAGCTAACATTTCAAGGTTAGCCCAGCTGACGTCATCCCACCCTGTGTTGCCATTTCGTAAAAAAGAAATTACCCACGACCAATGTTTCTAATTTACTTTGCAAGCCAATTTCGAACTTTTAGTAAAATACTTTACTTACAGTTTTAATGATTTCTATATATGTGACAAGTAATAGTTAGCTATGTTATATATTTTATTAACATTGTTACTATTACATAGCAAATCTAATAAAGTACCTCATATTCAATATGGCCAATATTTTATATTTTCATAAATGCACATTGTAAATTAAATATGTCATGTGTCATTATTAATAAAGAGAGATTCCTTCTTGAGATAATTATGTTAAAAAAGTAATAATTATTAAATACATTAGTCAGTAATTCCCTTAATTTTCAGTAATAAAATTTACGTCCTTGGAGATACCAATTTAAGGGTAACACAGTGGTAACACTTACGTCATCAAAGGGCTCGCAATGGCGGCTTGTCATTGGATTGAGCATACCTGGCGGCTTAGCACCGTAAGCGCGCGACTCTCTCGCCTCGACATACGTCACCCGTCACTCTCTCACAGTACTGCACAGAAAGAGACAGACGATCTCTGTCGCGGCGAGAAAGAGTCGCGTGCTTACGGTGCTAGGCCCGCTGGTTTTCTTATACATAACAAGACATTTTGCATTTACACTTTGTTGGTGGGGCGTGCAGTATCCTAAGGAGATATGACCCAAGTGATGTGATGAGAGAGAATCGAGTAGTTTTCGTAAAATATAATTGTATATAAAATAGTGCCGATTCCAGTACAAACCATCTAATTTTATTTCAAGTTATACCTGTCATTTTCTTATCCACCGAAAAGGAAAGCGACGGGTAATCGACAGGAATAACATTATGGAACACACGTAAATTTTACGCAGAAATATAAAAAAGCCCTTCCAAAATTTTATATTGGCCAATAACGCGAAAGAATTAAGTTGACAGCACTCGTCAATCGGATTGCATATGAAATTTATTCGCCCGGGTTATTCTTTCATTATAAAACTAACAGTTGTCGATCATCCGTCCCTTTCCTTTTCGGTGGATAAGAAAATGACAGGTATAACTTAAATTTAGAAGGAGTCTGCAGGAATCGGAGTCAATATGTCGTTGTAGTAAACGAGATGTCAGCTAGAAAGTTTCCATAAAAACCTAATAGGAAAGTAGGGTTAGCGCAAATGGATTAAAGCCTTTTGTATGTACTATGTAAGTCTGTGTTAACCCTTTGTCAGTGAGTGAAATGTGTGTAAGTTTTAATATTTTTATACAAATGGAATAGTAGATCTGATACAAGTAGTTATAAGCAGTAATGTGTCGTTCTCAGGAATGTTCCCACTTTGGCAGTAAAAAGGCGCGAAACTTATGTAAATTAGCTTTCTTACTCAACCTAGGCGGATTCTTCCTTCTATCGTGTGGGTTGTGAGGTGAATTACCAACCCCATCAACCCTGGTGTCAGGGTTACCATTGAGCCGCCAAAGGCCTCTGACATGGCTCATGTAACGACTACTTACTTACGTCAGAAGTAGTAACCGGGACCAACGGCTTAACGTGCCTTCCGAAGCACGGATCATCTTTTTGGAAAGTCAGGTGATCAGCCTGTAATGTCCTAACCAAACTAGGGATCACAAAGTGCTTGTGATTATGTCCCCACCGGGATTCGAACCCGGGACCTCCGGATCGTGAGCCCAACGCTCAACCACCGGACTTGAGGCCGTCACGGAACCTAGGCAGATAAGACCAGAGTCTACCAGAGTACAAGAAATAACAATTTGGGAAAGAAAAGCAACCAATCTCCTTACTATTAAAAGAGTTTTAACAACGGGAACATTCCTATAAACGGCAAATCACTATAGTTATAAGCTTAGGACAATGTTAAATTTGTATGTATGTTTAAAAAACCCAAAATCGACTTACACGTATCACGACCTACGCCAATCGATGAGTTACAATGAGTTATTAAACCAGTGAATGTAAGGTTATGTAATAAAAATGTAAAATATATACTCGACAAGGCTAGTTTCAAACTAGTCAAATCAGTTACTTTTTATTAAACGTCAAAACACTAAATTACTGTGGAATTTGTATGAAATAGCACACTGTGATGTCATAGAAGAACGTGATAAAATGACGGACTTTTACGTTTTTCTTGATTAAAATTCATAAATAAGTTAGAAAGACATGCTAATCTAGAATTCGAAGATGAAAAATCAATCTCATTTTACTTTTTAACGTATTTTCGAATTTCATTTACGAATTAAGTAACAATGAGTACGACGTTTGACCGCTTTTATTGATGACGTCACAGGACAGTATTTCCATACAAACTCCGAAGAAAACTTTCGTTTTGACGTTTCGTAAAAAGTATCTCATTTGACTAGGTTGTAAAGTAGCCTATTCATAAGTTATAATGAATTTAAACCGCATGAGTTCAATGCGTGTTACTGACTCTGATTTTATAACACATTATTATGACTCGTTGATGGGGGACTTTTAGGCTACGTTATTCAAAAACAGTATAGATGGCACTGTACAGATTTCCCTTCGTTTAACCTGCTAATTTCATGGATACCAGACATTATGCATCTTTTATCTTTGACTAGCTTTTGCCCGCGACATCGTCCGCGTGGCGTGTTATAAAAGAGAGATATTTTTCATACAAAAGGATTTTCCCGCTAATTCCCGTTCCCGTGGGAATTTCGGGTATTCCTTTCTTAGTGCACCTCTACGGTGCCTAAGCTACGTCCCATCCAAATTTCAAGTGCCTACGTTTAGCCGTTTAGGCTGTGCGTTGATATGTCAGTCAGTCAGTTTCTCCTTTTATATATTTAGATTTGGGTATAAGTGATGACCCTTTTTAGCACACCCAAGCACAATTACAACTTCCCATTATTATTCTAATCAAAATAAAGAGAAGCAATATAGGTAGCAACATAATTGTATACATAATGTGATCCAAATATCAAGCAACATTTAACTTTATATACAGGGTGTTAAGTGACATCGTAACGAATACTGAGGGGGATGATTCAGACCATGATTCTGGGCTAATATCAAGTGGAATTTTTCCGTCGCAAAATTCATGATTTTTTTTTTTAGTTTTTTAAATTATTTTCAATTCTATACTTTAGCGATCGAAAATTCCACTTGATATTAACTCAGAATAATGAGCTAAATCAGCCCCCTCAGTATTCGTTACGATGTCACTTACACCCGAACAAGTACATACAGGTAGCCATACAAGTAGGTATGGGTGTTAGAGACACCGTAACGAATACTGAGGGGGATGTTCAGACCATGATTCTGAGTTAATATCAAGTGGAATTTCCTGTCAAAAATGCATGTTTTTTTTTTTTTTTTTTAAATTATTTCCGATCTATACTTTTGCGACGGAAATTCCACTTGATGTCAACTCAGAATCATGGTCTGAATCATCCCTCAAAGTTTTCGTTACGATGTCACTAACACTCTGTATGTCTCTGCAATTACATTATATTTTTGTATAATTATGTAACCCGAACAATGAGAAAATAGGTATTTCTTATCACGTTAAAAGCTGAACGTAGCCTTGAAAGTCCCTCTTTAGTTTACCACATACAATGATTAATTTTGTACCTAGCCAGATATGAACCAACTGTAGTGTTTATTATACGTCGTTTAAGCTTCATAGCCACATTGGCGTACGGTCACGAGTACTAAATGTATACATTTTGAAACCATGTCACATTAACTTTTTTGACAAATCAAACCGTAAGTCTCATTGAATGTCAAATATGATAGTGCGACAGGGTTCTAAAGTGGGTACATGATATTGCTCACGACTGTACGGTCACGAGCATTAATATGTATACACTTTGGTACCATGTCACATTAATTTTTTTTGACAAATTGAACTACAAGTCCCACTAAATGTCAAATATGTTAGTGCGACAGGGTTCTAAAGTGGGTACACGATATTGCTCACGACTACGCTATGTATAGTATAAACCACAAACCATTTGCAGCTAAAGTAATTTCAATTCTCAGTGACCGGCGCTACTTTCAGACGTCAATGAGCGACTTTCCAATCGAAGTTCCCCAAAAACACGATAGATGGCGTTGTTAAGTTTTTTCTTGGTATAAACTACCAATTTCATGGATAACAGACATACGCATCTCTTTTATCTTTGTTTTTGGGTATAAATGATGACCCTTCTAATCACACCAAGGTACAATTACAACTGCCATCCATTATTATTCTAATCAAAATAAAGAGAAGCAATATAGGTAGCAACATCATTCTATACATAATGTGATAGAAATATCAGGCAACAATTAGTTTTATATGCTTCTGTCATAACATTACAGTTTTGAATAATGTACCCTAGCAATGAGAAAATAGGTAATTATCACGTTAAAAAGTGAACAACGCCATCTATCGTGTGTTTGGGGAACGTCGATTGGAAACTCCCTCATTGACCCTCGATATAATTTGCGTGGGCGAAAAGGTGTGGTTGCCACGCTGAACCCGCTGGCATCATTCCTGGTTTTTTTCTACAATTAATTGTATTTAAAGCGTAGCCATTTTATATGTGAATAGGTAGTAGTTACGTAAAAATGTGTGTTAAAATAAACATCATTCCTTTTTATAATCATTTTGACGAATCCATCCATTTTGAAAGACTTGTAATTATTTATAAAACATATTTTTTTGACAATTTGATTTTGTTTTTTGCGTAAAATCGACTGCTTCATAATGAAATTGTACCTAATTAAATGACAATTAATTTTTATTATAATAATTTATATTGAAATCACAGTTTAATTTTTTCGCACGCTCTTGTGTTATACCGTAGATTTTCGTTTTTTTGTAATAAAATGATTTGTAGAAAATAATGTTCTTTTAATAGTATAGGTAAACTATTTTTTCCCTTAGGATCTGTTTCGTCAAATAATACACAATTTAGAACATTCTGAAGTCAAGAAATACATGTAGAATCGAATAGCATACAGGACACAGACACAAAAAAAAATATACAAACAAAATACAATCTATTCAACTACACTTGTAACCACACACACAATATTAAAAACAATTAAAAAGAAAATAATATCATAACGTCATTGTCGACAAAACAGCCGAAAGTAAGATTCAAAATTTCGAAAAAAAAAATGTTATTTTTTTTTTTTGTTTTGGTTTTGCCCGAAGGGTAAGGCAAAGGGAACTATGCCCATACAGCCATGTCTGACGTATTTTTTTTCTTGATGATTAATGAAATGATGAAAGGTGATGATGATGAAACCTAAGCCCCCACCCTCGGAGTAGACTCCTACTCCGAACCCCAAACGAATTAACTCAAAAGTCCGCATAAACTTTTGAGTTATGAAGCGGCTTCCTGGCACGAAGCGAAAATAGGCAGATACACTTTGTTTATTGAATACTCCAATATAATAACACTCGCGAATGTCTTCCGACTAACTTAATGCGATCATTAACCACAAGACACCACTTCGTATTAGTTATTTAGATTATTCAATGAAGAAAGCAACTGTCCCGTTCCCGTTTCCCGCCAAAAGCCAAAAAAAAAAAATGTTAACTTGCCTTGTTTTCGTTGAACTTACTTGGGAACCAGGAAATTGAGTAGATAGGCTTTTGTTAATAAACAAGTCAATTATTGTGATAAATTTGAGAAAGATACGATTTTACCTTATAAAGTTTTGTTAAAACAGTGCGTAAAGTTTGGGCTTTTTAAGCTAGTTAAAAAGATTACAAAACATACACATAGACACATAGACATGTGACATATCTGTAAACTTTTTACCGTTTTTACACAGCTAACAAAATTATAAACAGAAGAACATGTTTTGATGATCGCGGTAGATTTTTGTGGCGAATGTACCAGGGTAGCATAGGCTTCTAGGAGGTCAGCAGCCTACATCCGAGCACTATTGTTTAAAAGCAGCTGTCAGAACAATACATATCTCTTTCACACTAAGCTGTAATCTATATTTCTGCCCTGTTGTCATAATAATCTGTATAAAATTAATCAAATACTGCGGGTAGTTTAACGTTTGGTTGCTTCGCAGCGACGCGCAGGTGTATGGACAGAACAATACATATCTCTTTCGCACTCAGCTGTATTCTATCTTCCTGTCCTGCTGTCAAATTAACTTGAAAAAAATTTTGCGGGTAGTTCAAAATTTCGTTACCCCACAGCCACTCGTAGATGTATGGGCAGAATACACTTGTCTCTTTCGCACACGGCTGTATGGTATATTTCTGTTCTGTTTTTAAATGAATCAGTCACTCACACTTCAACTCCTACGCACACTACGACGCGCCCCGGTTTATTGTTACAACTATGTTACAAGAGATTTCAAGAAAAGAAATAGCTATATGAAGTATTGTATGTACCCCGTCTTTGTCGTTTATCCATCATGGCGCACACGACGATGCATCCCAAATATGTCACTGCGCAAGTCGAACACTCGCTATTAACGTATGCGGTCCTAGTACTCGATTTTACGGCCGTGGAATTATTTTCCGGAGTTACAAAAAAAATATCTTTACTGTCTCGTGTGTAATGGCTATACTATACAGTAAGCAGTAACTTACACCAATAAGTAGGGACTAGTAGCTTAACGTGCTTTCCGAAGCACGGATCATCTTACTTTTTTGAAGATATGTCCCCACCGGGATTCGAACCCGGGACCTCCGAATCGTGGGCCCAATGCTCACTGAAGCACGGAGGCCGTTAAAATTGATATGTATTTGTCGTCTGAATGTACCAGGAAAGCATAAACAACAGGAGATAAAATTATGAATGAGAATTCTTCATACTTGATGTCGGCGGAGAGTTCAAAATTTGCTAATTTCATAGCCAATGTACCAGGAAATCATAAGTTTGTAGGAGGTCGTTAGCACCGAGCCCTGTTCTTTGACAGCTGCGCTGTCAGACCAATACTTCTCTCTTTCGCACTCAGCTGTACGCTATCTATCTGTCCTGTTGTCAATTTAAAATGTTTAAATATATATTGCGGGTAGTTAAAAATTGTGTTGCTTCGTTGCGATTCGCAGACGTATAGACAGAACAATACCTATCTCTTTTGCACTAGGCTATATGCTATATTTCTGTTCTTGTCAAATTAATCATTCATATTTCCGAACGTTCCATTTATCACCGATAATCGGATCGGCCGTCATGCACGGATTTTATCTGGCCGACTTTTTGTAGTGTTGGTTTATTTCACTTATTGCAATCGGTAACGTTCCATTTTCCCCTGCGAAAAATCTGTCATCGAAAACAACTGTGAATATGTAAATAACTTGTAAATGACTCGCGCAAAGACAAAGTTCTTTGCGAATATTTTCTTTGTAAATATTTTTGTTAGGCTATTTAGGAATTGATTTGACATTCTTTGATGTATAAGTTGTATTGTAAATATAACTCGAATATTTTCTTTGTAAATATTTTTGTTAGGCTATTTAGGAATTGATTTGACATTCTTTGATGTATAAGTTGTATTGTAAATATAACTGAAGACATTAATGAAGATTACCTACTGAAGACGTTACTACTCAAAAATTACAAAAGCAAAATGATATCACTGAAGACATTATTTATCGGATTATACATGAAGCTATAAAATTGAAAACTAAGGACGTTACCTGACACCTGAAGAGTGAAGACTGAAGACATTTTCTGGGTGTTTCTCCAAAAAAGATCAAGATCACCAAAGACTAGGCTGTATGGGCTAAGTTCCCTTTGCCTGCCCGAATGGGCAAATAATTAAAAAAAAACAATTATAAGTGGAAGTCAATAAATATAATCATTACCGTAAACTTGAAAATGTCCTAGAATCTTTTGTTTTTTGTAAACATCATGTTGGGACTTATGTATGTCGCTGACTTACGTAAGTTCTAACTGAATATTTGTTTTTTTTTTTTTATATTTTTGCGTTTACAGTAATGATATTGTTCTAAGATCCACCCACGTAGGGTCCGCGCCACAAAACTGTCCCGCCAATGACTCGTGGCGGCGGCCGTCGCTATTTTTAAATTGAAATCCGCGGGAATTCTTTCGTGACGCGGGCGCCTCTCTCGGCTTTTCGGCAACTTTGAAAAAATAAAACAATGTATAAAAATAACTTTATTTCAAAAATAAGAGTAAAAAAATCGTAACAAAAATCAAAATTCACTTTTACTTAAATAATAAAAAAATAAGATATTTCAAAAGCTTGCCGTATTGTTTGTCTCAAAATCTTTGGATTTTGTTTGGAATTTTGACAAATGTTAGGAATATTTTATTAAAAATCAACATTCGTATAAAAATATATAAATGTATTTTGTTCGCTTACATTATTATTATAATAACTTATTACTATTTTATCTGAAAAGATTAAGAAATTAAAACGGTAGGTATTAATCTTAAGTCCTTTTGAAGAATATTATTTTCATGATTTCCGTTAAAGTAAGAAAGCATCAGAAAGAGATAGGTACTTATACATCTCTCATCTCTTTCGTAGGTACTAAGCTGTATACCGTTAGTGCGAAAGAGACATATCTCACGTCCCTTTCGTACTATGCGATGTACTATATCTCTATCCTGCTTTCATTCCAATCAATATAATTAATAATATTTTTATCAATAACACAACTAAATTTACAATAATTACTACTATTTGAGCCGATAATTAATTAATTACAGTTGAATCTTAAAAATATGTTTTGGTTGTATGTTGTTTAAATATTTTGTAAAATGTTTATGGTTCTACCCGAAACTTATAATGTACATACGTAATAACTGAATAAAAATATGAATTTAAGAGATTATGGGATGCTAATATTGTCATTTTTTTGATGTAATGGCTAGACCAACCCGCAGTGGAGCAGTGTGGTGGAGTATGCTGCATACCCTCTCAGGTTGATGGAAGTGGGACTTATATGGGCTGTTTATGTTATGGCTAAACCAAATCAAATCAAAATGAACTTTTCAGTTGATTGGATGTTTCTCCACCAACCCGCAGTGGAGCAGCGTGGTGGAGTATGCTCCTTACCCGCTCTAGTTCGCCAGGGGGCGATTTTTTATGAGTAATTCTATCCCGTTATAACCCAACTTTTACAATACACCAAAAATAAAACCCATATAAAGAAATATTCTTCTTCTTACCGTATTGGTAGAATCCTTTATAAGTACATAATTCCGCTTTACCAATAAAAAATAAACAAGCTTTGAACATGTACTTAAGTATTGGACCCCGATTCCTGCAGACGCCATATAATTTTATTTTAAGTTATACCTGTCATTTTCTTATCCGTTGAAAAAGAAAGGGACGAGTAGAAGAATTAAGTAGACAGCACGTCAAACGGATTGCAAACCAGCGAGACGCCTATTTTATTCGCACGGGTTATTCATTCATTTTCATATTAACTTGTTGACAATCATCCGTCCCTTTCCTTTTCGGCGGATAAGAAAATGACGGGTATAGCTTAAAATAAAATTAGGAGGTGGGACCTACACAGTGACCTACACACGAAGCTACACAGTTAAAAGTCAAAGGCCTTAAACTGAGTCAAGTACTTACATATGATATACACATAATTTGTACGATATTTAATAGCAGGTGTATTTAACATAACACCACGCTTCCGTCCCGGAAGGGGTAGGCAGAGGTGTATTATACACCCACTTCTTGCCGTCTATGTTTAAGTCAGATCCGAAAGTAAGATGATCCGTGCTACGGAAGGCACGTTAAGCCGTTGGTCCCGGTTACTATTTACTGGGTTATGAGATGTATTCCAGCCTCATCAACCCTGGTGTCAGGGTTATTATTGAGCCGCCAAATGCCCCTGACATGGCTCATGTAACGACTACATACTTACATCAGTAAGTAGCAACCGGGACCAACAGCATCATCTTACTGTCGGACAATCAGGTGATCAGCCTATGTCCTAACCAAACTAGTGATCACAAAATGATATTGCGTGGTTATGTTAGCAAAAATCTCGTCAAAATGGTTTATTTTGAATGTATTCACCATGTGATGATCATCATCATCAATTTAAGAGCCACGCTCTTGTCGGTGTAGCATTTTCCATTCCAGTCTATCAAACGCCAATACCTTGACTTCCCTATAAGACACGACGGTAACCTTTTCTTTAATCTGTTCCATGTAAGATCTTCTTGGTCTTCCCCTTCCTCTCTTTCCTTCTAGCTTGTATTGTGTTGTGGTGATAAACTAGGGAGCTCAGTGGCGCAGCGGTCAACGCGCTCGGTCTGCGATTGTTGAAGTAAAGCAACTTTCGCAAAGGCCGGTCATAGGATGGGTGACCACAAAAAAAAAAGAAAAAAGTTTTCATCTCGAGTTCCTCCGTGCTTCGGAAGGCACGTTAAGCCGTTGGTCCCGGCTGCATTAGCAGTCGTTAATAACCATCAATCCGCACTGGGCCCGCGTGATGGTTTAAGGCCCGAACTGCCTATCCATCCATAGGGAAGGCCCGTGCCCCAGCAGTGGGGACGTTAATGGGCTGGTGATGATGATAAACTAGTTAAAACAACATTGAGAGCGTTCTCCATAACACGTACAAAGCCAGGACGTAGAAAACAATCCTTACTATCTGATGCAGATAGTATAACCTGAAACAAAACAAATAAAAAATAAGTTAATAACTAATAATGTTAATTTTTAATGTGATTCAAGCGCAATAAAGAGTTTTTGTATTGTATTGTTAATAACTAAAAAATAAATAAATAAAAGAGTTTTATTTCTGTAAATCTATAACAGACAAGTTACAGGGGCTTCCCTAAAAGTAGTCGGATGACACTTGTGATGGGAATGCCTCGCTCTTCCAACGCAATCAGTACAATTAGATTTACGCTATACTGTCTAGGCTTATCAAATCAACTATCATCATGATATAAGAAAACCAGCGGGCCTAGCACCGTAAGCACGCGACTCTTTCTCGCCGCGACAGAGATCACCTGTCTCTTTCTGTGCAGTACTGTGAGAGAGTGACAGGTGACGTATGTCGAGGCGAGAAAGAATCGCACACTAAAGCCTAGGTTACACAGTGCGAGCTATCATGCGAGCTGACCGAGTTAGTTATTGAGGTGCAGCTACTACGCACGTGTGACCGCATCATACGAGTTACTGTCATATGCGAGTGGGACAGTTACTTCAACATTTTTTGTTTTTACTCGCTACTTGCCTTCCCCCACCACACCATTCGCACGCCGCTCGGTCGTCAACTCGCGACTCGCACGATTTTGCGAAATGACAGTAGCTCATACGCTCGGGCCCACACCGGGTAAGGTGCTTCTTGTTTGGGCGACATGATAGAATTGAAATTAATTTAAAAAAAAACTAAAAAGAAAATCATTAATTTTGCGACGGAAAATTCCATTTGATATCAACTCAGAATCATGGTCTCAATTATCCCTCAAAGTTTTCGTTACGATGTCACTAACACCCTGTATACATAGCCATACAAATATATATGGGTGTTAGTGACATCGTAACGAATACTGAGGGGGATGAATCAGTTCATTATTCTGAGTTAATATCAAGTGGATGTTTTTTAGATATCAACTCAGAATGATAAACAAAAAGGAAGAAGGATTATTTCGTACCTTCTCCACTTAATCCTGGCTTGTGGCAGCGTGTTGTCTCCTTCCTTGAACAGGTACCGCCTGATGCCCGCCAGGTATTCTTCGAAATACTCGCTCCACTGCACTTCTGACATGCTGAACGGGAATATCTGTTAAAGAATAGGAGGGGTTAAAAAGCCCACAATGAAGCTATTCACTTTCTTCTTCTTATCGTGTGCAATCGCTTTCAGGGTGTTAGTGACATAGTAACGAAAACTTTGAGGGATGATTCAGACCATGATTCTGAGTTGATATCAAGTGGAATTATCCGTTGCAATAGTACAGAACTGATAATAATTTTAAAAAATACTTAAAACTTCATGACTTTTCCGATAGGAAATTCCACTTGATATCGACTCAGAATCATGGTCTGAATCATCCCCTTCAGTATTCGTTACGGTGTCACTAACACCCATACGGACTTGTATGACTAAGTATCTGTATGTACTTGTATGGGGTGTTGTAAGTGACATCGTAACAAATATTGAGAGGAGTGATTCCGCTGATTATCAAGTCCATCGCCATTCCAAAGCCAAAAATATTAAAACAATCGTGAATTTTGCGACGGAAAATTCCACTTGATATTAACCCAGAATCATCTGAATCATCCCCCTTAGTATTCGTTACGATATCACTAACACCCTGTATAAAAATATTGTTGCTTGTCTTTGATTACTTGTAGTTCTGCCCACCCTACTGGGAGTTAAAGGTGTGAGCTTATGTCAAAATAGGTACCTTCCGGTCGTCAGGCGCAGTTCTCTCCCACAGTTCTCGGGTCCTCACGTTGCAGAACTGGATCTCGCGCGTGCAGAAGTAGCTGATCACTGAAGAGAACTTGTGGATCTTACGGTACACCTTCAGCATTCTGGAGACAGGATAAAGGCAAAATTCTAATTTAAAAGTGGGTCCCACCGCCATCTATTGTCGTCGAAAATTATATTTTCGTTATATAATTTAAACGAACCTCACAGAGGGCAGCAGTAACTGTCAGTACTATTCAGAGGCGGAGGACGGGAGTCCTAGTATGGCTTTGTAATAGACTACTCTGGGCACCTTCCCCCTTGCGTCAGACAGAGTACTGCGGGGCGGAAGGCAAGAGGGAAACCACTGCCATATTTTTCCCTAAAAAAGTAGCATGGAAAATGTTGCGCCGACAAGAGCGTGGCTCTGATTGATGATGATAATTTGAACGGCGACAATAGATGGCGTAAGTGTAGCCACACCATTGGATGATCAAATGTTTTTTTTTGTCATAGATATATTAAGGTAAGTACTTAAATGAGCTCTACACCTTTTTGCCACTACTTGAAGGTCTAGAGGATCTACAAACAATACAAAATATTATATAAACCTTTCCTATTTTCTTCAGGTTTACTCTAAGCTATTGACAACTTCCTTAAATGTTCTTTTTTTATTTCTTATTATTTGAAACTACATATAAAAAAGTTTTGTAAAGGATTATTTACGTTTATTTGGAACATAACATATATTTTTTGTTGTTGTATTTTTTTTGACGTGACTTATTGTAGATTTGCCGCAGATTAACTACTTGGCCGGACAAATGGGAAGCGCTGAGGGCTCTCACCCAGTACAACATTTAAGACAACAGGCCTGAGGGTGCCCATTTGGGCGTTAAATTAATCGACCCTAGTGGGTCGATAGAGATAAGCGCTGAATGAGGGAAATCGTCGACCACGCCGACGGGATCGGTATTGGGGTTCTGAAGTGTTTGGTGTCGCGAGCTGATTGGCTGCCTCTATGACTAGAGTAATCGGATCCAGGATAAAGTCGCAAGCTTATGTTATGTATGTTATCATACTCACTTTGGCTTCTTCCCCACACACACGGCCAGCCCGTCGACCAGCGCAGCGGGGATCAGGTGGAGGAACAACATGTAGAACCTGTTCAGGTGCACTGATGGAGTCAGCTTCAGGCAGATGTACCTGCGAATATTCATCATCATCATCATCAGCTCATTAACGTCCCCACTGCTGGGGCACGGGCTTTTCCTATGGATGGATAGGGAGATCGGGCTTTAACCATCACGCGGGCCCAGTGCGGATTGATGGTTATTAACGACTGCTAATGCAGCCGGGACCAACGGCTTAACGTGCCTTCCGAAGCACGGAGGAGCTCGAGATGAAAACTTTTTTTTTTTGTGGTCACCCATCCTATGACCGGCATTTGCGAAAGTTGCTTAACTTCAACAATCGCAGACCGAGCGCGTTTATCGCTGCGCCACCAAGCTCCTCAAAATATATTCAAAATATATCGCGAATATTCACATTCATATTACTTAACTGAAGAAATAGGATATAGATTGGGCATGACTTGTTGAATATAATAATTATTAGGGAGCGGGAAAATAAAATGCGTCATTCGTCGTTCCTCCATTTTGTATCTATTTGGCGTTGGTCACCAGCGCCATCTGTTGGTTGTTTTGGTTACTACTTTACAATTTTCCTATCATAAAATATGGATGTTGCTAGCTAGCTAAACTAAATTGTTACAATAGGTTTGCGCTAGATGGCGCTTGTCTGCGACATTAACCACGGAATAGACAAGAGAGATTGGAAGGCAATACAAGTATGAACAAATAGTTTACACTTTAACTTTGCACTCCATTCGTCCGCTAAGTTTACGACGCACGGAGCTCCGCGATAGTATAAAGGGTGTTAGTGACATCGTAACGAAACCTTTGAGGGATGATTCTGACCATGATTCTCAGTTGATGCTATTACTATCATGTGGGTTGTGAGGTGGAATACCAACCTCATCAACCCTGGTGTCAGGGTTATTATTGAGCCGCCAAAGGCCCCTGACATGGCCCATGTAACAACTACTTACTTACATCAGTAAGTAGTAACCGGGACCAACGGCTTAACGTGCATTCCGAAGCACGTATCATCTTACTTTTGGACAATCAGGTGATCAGCCTGTAATGTCCTAACCAAACTACTTCACAAAGTGATTTTTGTGATTTGTCCCCACCGGGATTCGAACCCGGGACCTCCGCATCGTGAGCCCAACGCTCAACCACTGGACCACGGAGGCCAGTTCAGTTCAGTTCGGGGCTCAGTTGACATCAAGTGGAATTTTCCGTCGCAAAAGCATGGATCTGAAAACAATTAAAAAAAACCACAAAAATTTTCATAAATTTATATCTATATATCAACTCAGAATCATGGTCTGAATCGTCCCCCTCAGATTCGTTACAATGTCAATAACACCCATACCTACTTGTATGGCTATCTGTATGCTTACTAGGTTTACCTCACCCCCTCGGTTTTACTTTAGTCTTCAATCGTATGGCGCCACACGTCACACACACAGATGCGCGTGTACGATAACGTCAATGTGTGATGTGTTATCGCCCACGGCAAATGGCAACACTGGGGACGTATCAAATCATTATTTTAAAAAGAAGAAAACGGAAAACAGTGGTGCCATCTGCCGTAAGTGACAGATATCTCGTTTAGGCGCGAATACAAGGTTTTATTAGTGGCAGTTATGGCCGGCAGCGGCCTATTTGCTCTTCGACCGCCCAGGAGTCAACTACATCTTGCACTAGGTTTTGGGTAAAAATAAACTGAAATATTAATGTAAGTGTTGATTTTGTTATACTGTTATTTAAAATTGGTATTGTAATAAATATATTTGTAAACTGTGTAATAATTATGTTGTTTCTTTAATAGATGTCTGTGTCAAACGAGGTGTTTTGTATGAAGTGTCAGACGTGTGCCTTGGTTGTGAAGATAGTGAGGTTGCGCAGTTATGGAGGGAGATTTCTGCAATGGATGATGATGGCTCACCACACAGCGTTGGAGAACGGATGGAGGTCCACCCTGGCCATGTTCTGCTTCATGAAGTCCCCCCACGTGATTCTGTTCTCCACCGAGCTCACGTAGTTAAAGATGGGCGGCTCCGGCGGTGGAGTACTGGTGGAGAAAGAAGGAAATACCATTAACACTTCGGCGGACAATGGCCTTCCATGAGAAGTGAGGGACTTTCCAGGCTACATTCACCAAAAACAATACAGACAGATTTAACGTGATAATTACCTATTTTCTCATTACTCGGGTACATAATTATTCCAAAATACAATGTCATGGCAGAAGTATATATAAAAATAATTGTTGCTTGATATTTGGATCACATTATGTATCAGAATTATGTTGCTACCTATATAATCATTGCTTCTCTTTATTTTGATCAGAATAATAATGGGTGGAAGATGTAATTGTGCCAGGGCGTAATAAAAAGGGTCATTATTCATACCCAAGAGGAGCTCAGTGGCGCAGCGGTAAACGCGCTCGGTCTGCGATTGTTGAAGTTAAGCAACTTTCACAAAGGCCGGTCATAGGATGGGTGACCACAAAAAAAAAAGTTTTCATCTCGAGCTCCTCCGTGCTTCGGCACGTTAAGCCGTTGGTCCCGGCTGCATTAGCAGTCGTTAATAACCACCAATCCGCACTGGACCCGCGTGGTGGTTTAAGGCCCGATCTCCCTATCCATCCATAGGGAAGGCCCGTGCCCCAGCAGTGGGGACGTTAATGGGCTGGTGATGATGGTGATGATTCATACCCAAACACATAGATAAAAAATATTTTCATAAAATCACTTTCAATTAGAATTATGTGCTCTTACAAACTAATAATATTAAAAATTGGACAGGCGTCCCCAAACTAGGCGGGTGCCTGTATCTTGGGGAACCAGTTAACAATTTTAAGCCTTATGTAAATAAAAAGTAGAAATTTTTTTTAATATAAAGAAAGAGGTAAGTTAATGAAATTAGAAGGTTAAACGCAGGAAAATCTGTACAGCGGCATCTATATTGTTTTTGAGGAACGTAGAAGAAGGTAGAGGTCGTAGGTTGCCTGGAAGAGATTGCTACCTTAGCAATAAGGCCGCCTGTTGTACTACCAATTTAATTATAATACTAATGTATTTTTAATGTGATTCAAGTGCAATAAATTTCTTCTATGCTGTTCTGGGAGCAAATAAAAAACATAGAACACGTTCAGCTGCTTCTCTTCCCGGGCATGTCGTAAAAACCGACAGAGGGATTGTGTCCTCTAACATGATGGACTAGTGTTATGGGCGATAGGCTGATCCCTTATCACCATAAGGTTCATCATATCCATCTTTGGACTTCGTATCAACAGTGGCTGCAAGTTGTCTTTGATTACTTGTGGCTCTGCCCACTCCATTAGGGATTATGGCGTGAGTTTATGTATGTATGTATGTCAAGTGCAATAAAGAGTTTTTGTATTGTATTGTATTGTAGCCTGGAAAGTCCCTCATTGGGTCTGATTCCGAGAATGATGAATAGAACTTAGGCGGGATGGGTGTGTACTGCCGCCAAAGGATGTTTTCGTGGCACCTAACAGGAGCATAGTACCCCGCTAGCCACAAGTTGGTAGTGTGACTAGGGATCGACGATCCAACGGTGTTATGTTGGAAGTTGTATATATGCGTCTGTGTAAACTTCGATAGCGCGTTTCACGACTGCTTCAAAACTGCAATATTGAATGTGGCGCCATCTGTTGCATGTGGGCGGAACTAGCTGGCCAACTAGTTGGGTCCGCCACAGAACATAACCTACCTCTGTTTGTAAGCGTTGTGGACATGTGCCGCGGCGACCATCAGGCAGTTGACAACCAGGTCCACTGGTACTATATCCGCCGTCACGGACTCGCTGCAGTTCAGGGTGCGCAGGATACCCGTTGCTGGAATATATTACATTTTTTTTAGAACAATATACCTCTAGGACTCGCTCATGAAACGGGAATCGCTGATGTAGGGCGTAAAGCCGCCAGACTTAAATGGGATTGGGCCTGAGATATTTGTCGCATGCAACCTGAACGGTGAGCACGGATCGTCACGCATTGGATGCCTCATGACGGGTACAGGCGTCGTGGTAGATCTTGAAGGAGACGGCGTGACGACTTGGACGCTTGCCGGAGGGGTGGCCACTTCGACCCACAGAACCGCGAAAAATGGAAAGAGGAAGAAGACCTTTGCCCAGCAGTGGGATCTTGTAGGCTAGATTAGATGAGAATATAGGACTCAAGCCGTGTATAGCCGTGGTAGCCCAATTGGTAAAACGCTTGCCTCCCACTGTGAGGTTGCAGGTTCGAATCCAGCACAGGCCTAAATGATTGTCGAATTTGTTTTCGACTTCATTTTTGGGATCATAAATGATTATCACGTGCCCAGCGGTGAAGGAAAACATCGTGAGGAAACCCATATTGCCGAGAAATGCATTTTCGGAGGTATGTGACCTAACCTGTATTGGGCTGGTTTTCCTTTTCTGTATCTAAGTTTATTTTAAGTTATAAGTACCTGTCATTTTCTTATCCATCAAAAAGGAAAGGAACGGGTAATCGACATGCATAAAATTTATGAAAAACACGCCAATTTTAGGCAGAAATTTAAAAACCCTTCCAAAAATTTGTTATTGGCCAATAACCCGACAGAATTAACTTGACAGCACACGTCAAACAGATTGGATATACTGTGAGGCCTATTTAATTTGCCCGGGATTTTCATTCATTTTGAAATTGACAGTTGTCAATCATCCGTCCCTTTCCTTTACGGCGGATAAGAAAATGCAGCGTATAACTTAAAATAAAATTAGGTGTCTGCAGTAATCGGGGCCAGTATCTAGGTATATTGATCTAAGTAAGTACTTATAATCACTAATTGTACTTACCACTGCCGACAGAAACGCCTGTGGGTCCGTACATATTGTCGATCCAACATTTTAATGGTTCCTTCGCTGTTGACGTCACTGTAAAATAAATATTGACATTTTATCATTCTATTTTTTCATCATATAATCGTATCGTTGGTCCCGGTTACTACTTACTGTGTAAGTACGTAGTCGTTATAAATGAGTCATGTCAGGGGCCTTTGGCGGCTCAATAGTAACCCTGACACCAGGGTTGATGAGGTTAGTAATTCGCCTCAAAACCCACACGATAGAAGAAGATCATATAATCATTTCATTTTATCATCATATAACAGCCTCCGTGGTCTAGTGGTTAGAGCGTTAGGCTCACGATCTGGAGGTCCGGGTTCGATTCCCGATGGGGACATTGTCGAAATCACTTTGTGAGACTGTCCTTTGTTTGGTAAGGACTTTTCAGGCTTGAATCACCTGATTGTCCGAAAAAGTAAGATGATTCCGTGCTTCGGAGGGCACGTAAAGCCGTTGGTCCCGGCTATTAGCCGTAAAAAACACCTCCACCAACCCGCAGTGGAGCAGCGTGGTGGAGTATGCTCCATACCCCCTCCGGTTGATTGAGGGGAGGCCTGTGCCCAGCAGTGGGACGTATATAGGCAGTTTATGATTATGATATTATCATTCTATTTATCTCCGGCTCGAACCCCAGCACCAGAGATGCATCAATACATTAATAGACGAATTATTACATTAATTAAAACACATAATAACGGGTTCTTACCGCGTTTAAAGTAGGGATATGAGACTCCCGATATTTCGACACTGTTGCAAGTGCCATGATCACGGGATGACTGATGAGATTGGAGTGGAGTAGGTAGATCCATAATTTTCTACGGGCAGACATATCTGTCTACCCTCTTTCTTTGCCGCTTGTTTATGTGCTTGTTGCCGTTATTATGTGTTTTAATTATGATAATAACCGCGTAAACTTAAAACAATGTATTACATTAATTATTAATTTATCTTTTCAATAACACAGTTGGCTCGACCGTTATAGACGGCGATACGGCTCACCTATCACCTTCTTCTTCTATTGTGTGGGTTGGGAGGTGGAGTACCAACCTCATCAACCATGGCCGGATCGGGAATTTGTGGGGCCCTGGGCTGAAACTACTTGGGGGCCTATCTTAATAACATAACATAACATAACAAATACTTTATTGCACAAACAGGAAAAAAAAAAAAAACAAAATACAAAACAAAAGAGAAATAGAATTAGTACAACAGGCGGCCTTATTGCTAAGTAGCAATCTCTTCCAGGCAACCTTTAAGTATAGGAGATATTGAATATTAGGTAATACTCAACTAATAGCAAAAAATATTTTAACAGACTTTTTTTTTTTCAAATTATGGTCTACTTTTTAGCGGGATCTGGGGTCCCCTTGTAACCCCGGGGCCCTGGGCTGCAGCCCAATCAGCCCATAGGTAGATCCGGTCATGTCATCAACCCAACTTGTGTTACAATACAATACACTACGATTGATGGCTGTGGTAGTCCACCTCGCAACCCACACGATAGAAGAAGTCTACATTTTCTTCATCTTCAGGTTAGATAAAGGGACCCTGTGGAAATCTCCATATTAAAGTAGAATTTAAAAGAATCTCACCTATGGCCGGTCGGAATATTCCGATGGGCATGCCACCAGCGTTGACCCTCAATTCCTTCTCCGCTAGAGCTTTGGTAAATGTGTACGTGTTCGGCCACGGGCCCAAGATACTGAAACGGAGAGAAAGAAGAGTTATTATCGTCCTACACTGCAAATGTTGTGTGCACCTATAATTGGCTTATGTAACAGTCTAATTCCAGATGTAACTTTTATTTTATTTAATGTTTTATTATATAAGCTGTTGGTGTACCTTTTTTATAAATAAATATTAATTTTTATTTTATTTATTTATTTAAATAAAAGAATAAAATAATAAAAATTACACACTGCAATCATTACACTTTGTCATCTTTAATATGTTTGTAATTAAATACAAGAGCTTTATTTAAATAGGTATACCAACAGTACACATATTGTAAAGTTATAAAATGCAAAATTTTAAATTAGTTTTTGTATATGGGTATTTTCCGTCGTAAAATTCATATTTTTTTGTAATTAAAACACATAATAACACATAATAGTTTTAATTAAAATAATAACCGCGTAAACTTAAAACAATGTATATTTTTTTGTGTTTTTTTTTTTAAATTACTTTTAAGTATTTTCAATTCTATACTTTTACGATGGAAAACACCCACCTCCTTGTATGGCTACCTGCTCCTACTTTTACGGGGTGTAATTGACAGCGTAACAAATACTGAGGGGGATGATTCAGACCATGATTCTGAGTTAATAAGTGTAATTTCCTATCGGAACTTTCATGAAAAGAATTACTGTTTTTTTTTCATTATTTTCAATTTCATAACTCCACTTGATATCAACTCAGAATCATGGTCTGAATCATCCCTCAAAGTTGTCGTTACGATGTCACTTAGACCCTGTATACATCAATATCGACGTATAAGTATGTGGAATTGTATATATTATATATCCATCTTAGGCCTCGTCAATGCCTTCGGGCAAGTCTGGGGCCAATAGCAAACCTATCAAAAGTAAATATATATATACGTACGGAGGAGCTCGGTGGCGCAGCGGTTAACGCGCTCGGTCTGCTATTGTTGAAGTTAAGCAACTTTCGCAAAGGCCGGTCATAGGATGGGTGACCACAAAAAAAAAAGTTTTCATCTCGAGCTCCTCCGTGCTTCGGAAGGCACGTTAAGCCGTTGGTCCCGGCTGCATTAGCAGTCGTTAACAACCATCAATCCGCACTGGGCCCGCGTGATGGTTTAAGGCCCGACCTCCCTATCCAGGGAAGGCCCGTGCCCCAGCAGTGGGGACGTTAATGGGCTGATGATGATACGTACGTAGGTAAAGCGTTGTCGATCTCGCTGTCTGTCAGTTTGTCGACCATCTGATGCAGCTGCTCACAGTTCGCGTCGCACGAGTAGAACCTCTCCTCGATGAGGGGTAGGTGCGAGTTTGAGTATGCCGTCGATATGTGCATCAGTACCTGATAAATGAATACATAAATAAAACCCACAAAACCCTCATTTTATTATTTTTATTTGTATGTCATTTCCATATTCAAATACAATTTTTTCAAAAATATCTTTATTCAGTAGGTAACATAGTTAGGTACACTTTGAATCGTCAATATATATACATATATAATAATATCTCGGGCCTATGGAGTCCCGGACTTTTGGAAGGCGTGTGTGGGGCCAAAGCCAACTCGTAGAGGCCCCTTAAGACAGTTTAATCTAAATGTGGTGTGACACCAACCGGCGATTATCCCTGTATGCACTATGGGAGTGCACCCAAAGACCGGGGTTCGTGTAGGATATTATTAAAAAAAAATACAAGTTTTAAATAATCTTTATTCTCAATAAGAATAAAAATTCACTTACTTATTTGAGAATATAAAAACCAAGTAAGTATACTTTCAAAAGCATTTTGAGGGTATGTGATAAATAAAAAATAAACATAATAGATAATAGACTACTCTGGGCGCCATCCCACTCGCGTCAGACAGTGTACTGCGGGGCGGAAGGCAAAAGGGAAACCACTGTGCTAATTTTCCTAAAAAGTAGCGTGGAGAATGCTACACCGACAAGAGCGTGGCTCTTAAATTAGTGATGTGATGTGATAAATAAGAGCTACAATGGTCCTGATTCCTGAAGACACCTCCTAATTTTATTTTAAGTTATACCCGTCATTTTCTTATTCGCCGAAAAGGAAAGGGACGGGGGATAGACAACACAGTTAATTTTGACATTAATGAGTATGAATGAATAGTCCAGGCAAATTAAATAGGCATCTCGTTGATTTGCAATCCATTTGACGTGCTGTCTACTTAACTCTGTCGGGTTACTGCCGATGAAAATTTTTTAGACGGTTGTTTTGGATTTCTGCTTGAAATTGACGTGTGTTCCATAAATTTTATGCCTGTCGATTACCCGTCCCTTTCTTTTTCAACGGGTAAGAAAATGACAGGTATAACTTAAAATAAAATTAGGTGGTGTCTGCAGGAATTAGCACCAATATGTAATTTAATTTTTGACGTTCAAAAAGCGCTAACTATGTATTAAGCCAATTTTGAGGAATAAATACAGGGTGTTAGTAACATCGTAACGAAAACTTTGAAGGATGAGTCCGACTATGGTTCTGAGTTAATATCAAGTGGAATTTTCCATCGCAAAAGTATAGAATTGAAAATAATTTAAAAAAACTAAAAAAAATGTGAATTTTGCGACGGAAAATTCCACTTGGTATCAACTCAGAGTCATGGTCTGACTCATCCCCCTCAGTATTCGTTACGATGTCACTAACACCCTGTATTTTTGTTTTTTTTTTGCACGCTTTAGTCTTATCTTATTAAGGAGAAAAAAAAAATACTGAGAATTATCGAGGACAGAAGAGGCAAGATGATTGGACACCTAATAAGACACGACGAATTTATTGAAAACATCATAGAAGGAAAGAGAGGAAGGAGAAGACCAAGAAGAGCTTACATGGAACAGATTAAAGAAAAAGTTAACGTCGTGTCTTATAGGGAAGTCAAGGAATTGGTTTTTGATAGACTGGAATGGAAAATGCGACACCGACAAGAGCGTGGCTCTTAAATTGATGATGATGACTAGTCTTATCAAACTTACGTCAAGTCCCTTCATGTCCCTTGCAAGTCGCAGGAGGTGTAGCGGTGCCCTCACGTTGGTGACCAGCGCTGCTCGCAGGTGCTCATCAAACTTCACTGTTGCTGCCGAATGGAAAATTATGTTCACCTGCAATAATAAAAGTAAATATATTTACTTAAATCGAAAAGAGATCTGAATCGGATAGGACTTTTTTTTTCTTTAATTTTATTGAGGGTTTCTCTTTCTCTATTTAAGAGCTGCGCTCTTGTCGGTGGAGTAATCGCCATTCTTCTCTTCTTCCCGCCAAAACCTTCACCTCCCGATACGACACGACCCGTACCTTCTCTTTTATTTGTTTCATAAATGTTATCCCAGGTCTACCCCTTCCTCTCTTCCCTTAAATTTTTCCTTCTATTTATTTTTTCTTCTATTTCTTTTTTTTATGGAGTGTTTATTCTGATGATTTTTATTTGCTCTGTTCTGGGAGCAAATAAAAAACATAGAACACGTTCAGCTGCCTGTCTCCCCGGGCATGTCGTAAAAACCGACAGAGGGATTGTGTCCTCTGACACGATGGACTAATGTTATGGGCGATAGGCTGATCCCTTATCACCATAAGGTTTATCATATCCAGCTTACGACATCGTATCAGTGGCTGCAAATTATCTTTGATTACTTGTGGCTCTGCCCACCCCATTAGGGATTACGGGCGTGAGTTTGTAGCAGAGTACAAACTCTGCACATACTGGCCTATTGTTCTGACTATCATCATTTTAAATTACGAAATTCTCATTCCATTCCATTCCATTCGCATTTCCTTTCATTTTACTCACTTTTGACTCACTGAATCCCCAACCTTAATAAAAACAACAAGTATATTATACTGTTTAGGGCCGTGTCCTCTAATTCCTAAGTCTTGATTCTTTTGTGAAGTGTGTATATTGTGAACTATGTATATTCCTATCCTGTTTGTGAAGTGTTTTTAATAAACTGTATATATTCCTGCTTGCTGTTGCTTCTACTTTATCATCGTCATCACCAATCATTCCCCTACTCTGCCGGCACGTCGGGATACCATATATTATGAGAACGAAGGATCCTCACCACCCAGCGTGCCGCAAGTTTATGTATGTATGTATGTTTATTCTGATTAGAATATGCCACCCTCATAGTACTCACAGCTTTGTATTTAATGACCGAGGTTTAACAGATATTTCTACAAGTTTGTACATTGCCCCAGCTGCTTCCGACCTGGGAGCTGCTAGGACACTGTTACAGAACCCTACTTCACCATTATAATTACTGAAACATAAATGAAACATGACTTGACCCATGGGGGTTAAAATGACCACATCAAAGCAATTCATCTAAGAAAGCATTAATGATGATGATGACTTCTTGAGGCACAAAGTGATTTCCACAATATCCCCAGGAGTGTTAATATGTAGTATCATATTATACAGGGTGTTAGTGACATCGTAACGAAATCTTTGAGGGATGATTCCCATCAGAGAGCCCATGATTCTGAGTTGCTATCAAGTGGATTTTCCTGTTGGAACATTCATGAAAATTTTAGTGTAAGTATTTTTTAAATTATTTTCAGTTCCATACTTTGGCGATTCCACTTGATATCAACTAAGAATTATGATCTGAATCATCCCTCAAAGTTTTCGTTACGATATCACTTAGGACATAGGGTGGGTGTGTTACCTTGTCTACTAACATCTGCCGATCGCTAATGGTCAACCCTAGACCCGCCGCTTCGCAGTCAGCCGGGACCACCACCACTTTGTGACGGAACTTCGGCACCTCCTGTTTTAGCCGGTTGAACACCTGAAAAATTTAAAACAAATCCAATTAGGTAACATACCTTTCTAAAGAAGTACCTATTTCATGAATAACCTTGCCAAATGAGATATTTTGTACGAAACGTTCATTTATTTATTTAAATAAAATCCTCCTGTTTTAGCCGGTTGAACGCTTGCAAAGATGAAAACAAATTCAATTAGGTATTAATATACCTTTCTAAAGAAGTACCTAAGTACCTATTTAATGGAGAACCTTGCCATATATGAGATATTTTGTACGACACGTTCATTTTTTACATAATCGTAGCTATTTAACAGAAAATATACAAATTCCTATTTTATTTTACTATTTGTTTATATTGCGCACTTACTTTTATATGTCGGATTTCTGTTTACTCGGATGAGGATAAAAACTAGAAACTCAAATGTAGGTGGCAGCACTGTTGAGTGTTCGTAAATGTTGACAGTTCTCCATACTGTCCAGCTAAAGTTCGTGAAAAATTGCTGTAAAATGTGAAGCAAGGTGGAGTGTGTCCCGTCTGAAGGATGGTTACGAAAAAGAAAAGCAGCCAGTTGGAAAAAGGCAGTTTTGATTGAAAATAAGTTTTTCTAAATTTTCTTCTTTCCGATCTTTAAGGAGTAAATATAACACCTATGATTTTGCAGTTAAACGCTGCGCTTAAAACAATATGTTTGTTTACTCAAATAGTATGGGGAACTGTCAAAATTTAAGAACACTCAACAGTAGCGATATCTGATGGAGGACATAAGGTAGATTTCATCCTTAAAGTCGCAAGACGAAGTATGTACCCACACCTTACCGAGCTTTCTGTTAGACCAACGTGATAGGTGGTGAGCCGTATCATCGTCTATATTGGTCAAGCCAACTGTTACCATATAATATGTGTACAGACCTATTAAGTTACTTATTTGTGCATCATTGATCAAATATAATCATCCTCATCATCATAAATGATCATCCTTGTTAATTGTAAGTCTCTTTTTTTGACGTGACTTATTGTAGATTTGCCGCAGATGGCATTAACTACTTGGCCGGACAAATGGGGAGCGCTGAAGGCTCTCACCCGGTACAACGTTTAAGACAACAGGCCTGAGCGTGCCCAGTTGGGCGCGAACCTCGGCTCAGGGCGTCGTCTGTGAGGATAAATATTTGAAAGAATTAATCGACCCTATTGGGTCGACAGCGATAAGCGCTGAATGAGAGAAATCGTGGACCACGTCGGGTCCTGAAGTGTTTGGTGCCGCGAGCTGATTGGCCGCCTCTATGGCTAGAGTTGTATGTCTCAGAACTAAGTATGTATAGTTAAGTAAGTATAATGTAAATATAACATTGTTTGCGAACATAAGATAAATACTTATGGATTTGCAACGGAAAACAAATAGCAATTAGAATCTATTTTCTATGGAAATGTTGCATGTTTTGTAAATAAATAATAATATTGCACTTCTTTGCAAATATTATGTCAAGTAAGTAATTAATATATAAGCACTTCGTAAGTACCCACATTGTATAAAAGTAATACCTACAAGCACCTCATAGGTAGGTACATTATACACTTTACTAAAAGACTAAATAAGGAAAATAATATATAGGATGTATGTAACATCGTAACGAATACTAAGGGGGTGATTCAGACCATGATTTTGAGTTAATCTCATGTGGACATTTTCCACATACTTAATCCAAATATCAAGAAAAATAAAATGTTTTAAATATGCTTCTGCAATAACATTGTATTTTTAAATAATTATGTAAGTACCCGAGTAATGAGAAAATAGGTCTCTTCTTTTATCGTGTGTTGCGAGGTGGAAGTACCAAGGGTTACTATTGAGCCGCCTAAGGCCCCTGACATGGCTCATGTCATCATCACATCATCAGTCCATTAATGTCCCCACTCCTGGGGCACGGGCCTTCCCTATGGATGGATAGGGAGATCGGGCCTTAAACCATCACGCGGGCCCAGTGCGGATTGATGGTTATTAACGACTGCTAATGCAGCCGGGACCAACGGTTTTAACGTGCCTTCCGAAGCACGGAGGAGCTCGAGATGAAAACTTTTTTTTTGTGGTCACCCATCCTATTACCGGCGTCTGCGAAAGTTGCTTAACTTCAACAATCGCAGCCCGAGCGCGTTTACTACTTATACTATACTACTACTACTTATTATATCTACACTGGTCCTACATTCTTCTAGACAATATGTGATGGATGTCCATCAAAATTTATAATAAACTGCCTAACATATTAAAAGAAGAAAAAAGTGACAAAATCTTTATTAAAAAAATAAAAGAACTTCTAATTAATAAATGTTACTACAGAACTAGTGAATATATTAATGATACTGATGTAACTATGTAAAAAGGTCCTTCTCTCTTTTAAATTTCTATATTGTTGTGCCCGAAAGGGTCTGTGATGTGAAACTCATAATGTAACTTACAAACTTGTACACCATAGTATGCAAATAAAGAATATTGAATATTTATTGAGATTTTTGAATGAGTGTCTGGGGCAGAGCTGCTAGACGTCCCGATTTTGGCGGGAGGTCCCGATTTTTAAATCAAAATTTAATGTCCCGCACGGGACAGGCTCAGTCCCGCTTTTTTTTTCAAGACGAATAAGACGCAACTATTTAATGATAGGGTAAAATCTGATTAAAAATATTATTTTTTTATTAAAGTACATTTTCTATGGATATTTTTGCTATCTATTGTCACGTAAATGTAATTTGAACTCAAATTAAAAGATAAATATTCAAAAACTTTTTATTATATACGTTTTTTACTATGTCCCGCTTTCGACGAAAGAATCCCGCTTTTTTCACTCAACATACATACATAAACTCACGCCTATTTCCCACCGGGGTAAGCAGAGACTATAGAATTCCATTTGCTTCGATCCTGACAAACTTGATACAGTAACTAGTAACTTCATACACTCAAAAAGTTCCGAAATCCGGACTTGGCAAAAAAAAATCTGGCAACGCTGGTCTGGGGAGTGTTTTTGGTAAAAGGTCAAGGTGGAAGTCGTCATGAAACCTCGTTTTAAAAGCAAAAACAAATAAGTGCTTACTCCTACTTTGCATACTGTTCCGGCCTTCGCTTCGTCTTATGTTTGTTAGTAAATATTTTAAGGTCTTTTTAAATAAATTATTCTTGAAAAGTCCTACTTTAACGCATCACAAGTATTATTTTATCACTTGCACTTCGTCGTTAAATATTGTATGCTAATGTATGTGCAAGTTCATGTGCAATATAAGTATGTATATGTGACGTATGTTGCTTAGTAACAGATCTACAACTGCTGTTTTTTGAGTGTCATTTTTCTCTCTCCGAATAAAATATTGTTTTTACGTTGCACAAACGCCTTTTCATCTGCCACAGTATATAATAATATAATTTGGTCCAAAACTTAAAAAAAATGTCATGTTGGTTTAAGTGATTCTTGTATTGCAAGCGAAAATTGACCTTTTGGCATAGAGCATAATGGCAACTCTCCGCTCCCCACCAGCGTCTGAGTTAGGTTTACCTCAACCCCCCAAATTTTTCATGGTTTTTTCAACAGGAAAATCCACTTGATACTAACTCAGAATCATGGTCTGAATCATCCCCCTCAGTATTCGTTACGATGTCACTAACAAAGAAAGAAACATTTATTATTTAGGACACCACAGACACGGATTACATATATACACTTCTCATCAAAAAAAATCGAAACACTTCCGTTTTCATTGTTTCTGTCCGAATTTAACACAAAAAAGAATTAATACGATGAAAAAAATTACATAAATGTATAGCTGGCAGTTTGGCCATTACAGTAATAGCGAAAATTCTAAATTCAAAATTAGAATTTCATTTGTTTATCTTATAAACGAAATGAATCACTGTTTTGAGACAAATGTGTGTTTAGGCTTGGAGTACATTTAGCGTTTAAAAACTAAAAATTGGCGCCTATCCTTAAACTTTTTGTTTTTATTTCAATACTGTGACTTTGGGACGTCTGAAAAAAAGGTTTTTTTTCTAAAACGTATGGATACTTCGCCCACAGAAGCCGCCCAAGTTGTGCATTGCTGGATTCTGGCCTTAGTCAGCGTGTTGTGGCTGCAAGACTGCATCTAAGCCTGTCATCTGTTCATAGAGTCTATAAACGTTATCGGGAGACTGGTTTGTTCACGCGCCGTTCAGGATCTGGCAGGAATCGGGTCACTTCTGAGCGAGATGATCGTTTTATTGTAACAACTTCTTTAAGAAATCGACGCCTTAACGCTTTTCAACTGCAGCAGCGGCTTCGTGTTGTACGAAGGGTGGCTGTAAGTGACTCTACAATTAGAAGAAGGTTGAAGGATCGTGGACTGTACCGCATAAGCCAGCAAATGGGCCGAAATTAACTGCAGACCATCGAAGAGCGCGCCTTAACTTTGCACGTGAGCACCTAAATTGGTCATACCTACAGTGGAGAAAAGTTCTCTTTTCTGATGAGTGTAAAATTATGCTGTATGGTAACGACGGAAGGAACAAGGTCTAGAAGAGACGGAGAACGCTATGCACAATGCTGCATTGAAGAAAAGGTCAGCTATGGTGGCGGTTCGTGGACGTTTGGGGAGGAATCAGCGCCGACGGTAAGACAGAGCTTGCTTCGTGTCTGGGCCACGTCTGCCTGCACTAAACTGTCATCGGTACGTCGAAGAGTGTCTCGAGCCTCATGTGATGCCCTATGCACATTTTATTGGCAACGGCTTCATATTCATGCACGACAATGCTAGGGCTCACACCGCGGGCGTCGTACGAGATTAGCTTAACGAAGTCGATATCTCTATTATGGAATGGCCAGCAAGAAGCCCGGACATGAATCCCATTGAACATCTGTGGGATGAAATAAAGAGACGAATTCGAGCAAGAGATCCTGCCCCAGAAACACTTAGCCAGCTGCAAGATGCAATCCAAGAGGAATGGGACAATATACCACAGCATGTGATCGTGACTCTCATCCGATCGATGAAGAACCGTATGGAAGCAGTAATTAGAGCTCGGGGAGGGAATACAAGTTATTAAATAAACGTTTTTTAGCTTTTTTTTTTCATTTACGTGTGTTGTTTTATCCATTTCCTTTATACTCCATACGGAATAAAAATGACTCATTTAACAAAATACAAAACCTATCAAAAATTCATTTAAATTTAGAACATTAACATTAAGATTTGATAAGCTCATATTACTCACTATTAAACGACATTTAACATTTATTCCTAAATGTACACATTTTCTGATAATCCTGACAAAACGTAAACTTGCAAGGTGTTTCGATTTTTTTTGATGAGAAGTGTATATACATTATAATGACATCACATTAGAAGTTAACGCACACACGAAATATTTTCTATATAGAAACATGGAAAACGAACACAGAAACTGATACCTAAATTAAAATGTGACGTCATGTCGGCTTACCCATGTGTAGTGGATGGTGTCCCTAACACCCTGTATATATTATAGTATAGTAGTTAAGTGTACCTAGCTTATGTTATGTTTAGTACAGTCATGAGCAAATTAATGTACCCACTTTAGGACTCTGTCGCACTAGTATATTTTGACATTTAGTGAGACTTACAGTTCAATTTGTCAAAAAAGTTAATGTGAACTGGTACCAAAGTGTATACATATTAATGCTCGTGACCGTACCTAACTAGTATACTTACAGGATCCTCGAATATCTCCTCTATCCGGGTATAGATGTCCTTCCCCTTCTTCTGTCTCACCAGCAGGTATAAGTTCTCCACTCCAGGACACGAACGTAGAAGTTTCTCCACCAGGATTTTGCCGAGAAACCCTGAGAATAGGGCAAGATTACATTTAATTCTATACACAACTAGCTTTTTTAAAAGAGACATATTTGTGTGTGTGGGAGTGCATATCAAATTTCAAAAATCTAACTTATGCAATTTAGATTTTTTCATACAATTTTTTTCCCGCTAACTCCCATTTTGCAAAATACAGCCATAACTAAACTTTATATTTACTATGGTATGCATGCATGCTAGATTGAAAACATATTATATCTTACGCGGTTTCGATTTTTTCATACAAATGTTTTTTCCCGCTAACTCCCTTTTCCGTGGGAATTTTGCAATATCCTGTTGCAACTAAGCTTTAAGTTAACTAAGGTACCTGCATGCCAAATTTCAAGCGTCTAACTTAAGCGGTTTAGATTTTTCATACAAAAGGATTTTCCCGCTAATTCCGTTCCCGTGGGAATTCGGGAATTCCTTTCTTAGTGCACCTCTACGGTACCTAAGCTACGTCCCTTTCAAATTTCGTTTCAAAAAGTGCCTACGTTTAGCCGTTTAGGCTGTGCGTGGATATGTCAGTCATTCAGTTTCTCCTTTTATATATTTAGAAGATATTTAGAAGATAGGGTAAGGCCGCCTGTTGCTACCTATCTAATTATAATAATGTATTTTTAATATTTGCTTTTCTTCTTCTTCTCTCGTGTGGGTTGTAGGTGGATTACCAACCTCAACAACCGTGGTGTCAGGGTTATAATTGAGCCGCCAAAGGCCCCAGATATGGCTCATGTAACGACTACTTACTTACATCAGTAAGTAGTAACCGGGACCAACGGCTTAACATGCCTTCCGAAGCACGGATCATCTTACATTCGGACATTCATGTGATCAGCCAGTAATGTCCTAACCAAACTAGGGACCACAAAGTAATTTTGTGATATGTCCCCACCGGTAAACGAACCCAGGACCTCCAATGCTCAACCACTGGTACACTCGCCGCATTACAACGATGTATGCCGATGGACAACCTTCGCGCCAAGAATGAGCCTGCACGCAAGAAGAATATTTGATTTAAGTGCAAGAAATAGTTTTGTATTCATCATCATCATCAGCCCATTAACGTCCCCACTGCTGGGGCACGGGCCTTCCCTATGGATGGATAGGGAGATCGGGCCTTAAACCATCACTCGGGCCCAGTGCAGATTGATGGTTATTAACGACTGCTAATGCAGCCGGGACCAACGGCTTAACGTGCCTTCCGAAGCACGGAGGAGCTCGAAATGAAAACTGTTTTTTTTTGTGGTCACCCATCCTATGACCAGCCTTTGCGAAAGTTTTGTATTAGTGTTTGTAAATGTTTGTTTCCTTTTGGCGGTTGCCCGGAAGAAATTGCTTTACAGCAATAAGGTCGCCCAAATTGTACTGTATTCATGTGTCATGTCTGATTGTTGAAATTTAGTTCTGTGCAATAAAGTATATTTGATTTGACTTGATAAACGTGTTTTCTCGCGGCGCGTTAAGGATAAAAACTGGAACCTCAAATGTAGGCAGCACTGTTGAATGTTCCTAAATGTTGACAGTTCTCCATACTCATCATCATCATCAGCCGTACGACGCCCACTACTCCATACTTCCATACTGTCCAGCTAAAATTCGTGATAAACTGCTCTAAAATGTGGAGCAACGTGGAGTGTATCCCGTCTGAAGGATGAGTTACGACAAAGAAAGGCCAGTTGGAAAAGGACAGTTTAATTTATAAAATTCCCAGAGGCTAAGTGATAATGGCGCCCAACATGGGAAAAAGGCCAAATTGAAGCAATCAATCTAAAAATAAATTTTGCTATTTGGCATGTTCGCATATAAAAGTAAGTTAGTGATGTCAAGAAAAGGTCTAAAAGCAATATTGGGATGGCCGCATTGAAGATTACTTGCTTCAATGTGGCCTTTTTAATCCCCCTGTTTTGACATATAAGATAGTTCACTTATAAATGAGTCTTTAAAAATGAGAGCTTAGTAACAGAAAATTAATTACCTCCCAATTATATTCTATGTATCATTGGAATTACCACAAGGAATTTATATTTTCAGGTCACAGTTTGACCTATATGACAAAAGAATTAATATGGAGTATATAATATAATTCACTAATAAATTGATAATGATATTCATAAACTAAAGTTCACTTTAGTTTGAAAATCTACATTTTAAATTTGAATTCCTCTTTATAAATAATAAACTTAAATTAAAAATTCGATTATAAATAGCAATGGATTGTTTTGATCAATATTTTATAATTCATTATTAAGGTCAACGGTTATTAATATTAGTCATGGTAGCCCAGTTGGTAGAACGCTCGCCTCTCACTTTGTGGTCGCAGGTTCGGATCCAGCACAGGCCTAAACCAATGATTGTCGAATTTGTTTTCGAATTCATGTTGAGATCATAAAAGATTATCCATGCTCAACCGTGAAGGAAAACATCGTGAGAAAACCCACATTCCCGAGAAATGCATTTTCGGTGGTATGTGAGTTAACTTGTGTTGGACTGGTTTTCCCTTCGCAGGTTAGAGGGTCAGACAGGTAGTCGCTCTGTGAAAAACCGGACCTGTCAAAATCTTCAGGTTAGGTAACCGGATTTTTTTGGGGTTGTTGTTCATCAGGCCAGCTTTATTGTGTGCCGTGTGACCGGACCTCCAAGTCGAAGTTCGGTTTCGCCAGCCACATCAGAGCCCACCACAATACCGACCCGGGATAGATATTTAGGAGTCGCCGTCGCCGGATACGGTTTGGACGACATGATGATGATGAGATGAGGTTGGTTGTTGGTCCACATCACAACCCACACGATAGAAGAAGAGTGACAGCCAAGTTAAACTGTATATAAACTGCATCATCACATCACCAGCCCATTAACGTCCCCACTGCTGGGGCACGGGCCTTCTCCTATGGATGGATAGGGAGATCGGGCCTTAAACCACCACGCGGGCCCATTGCGGATTGGTAGTTATTAACGACTGCTAATGCAGCCGGGACCAACGGCTTAACGTGCCTTCCGAAACACGGAGGAGCTCGAGATGAAAACTTTTTTTTTGTGGTCACCCATCCTATGACCGGCCTTTGCGAAAGTTGCTTAACTTCAACAATCGCAGACCGAGCGCGTTAACCGCTGCGCCACCGAGCTCCTCATAAACTGCATATAATAGCATATTACGTGCCGCGTTTTGCGTTTTGTTGTGTGTACTTAGCGTTTTGCGTGTATTTAGTTCTGTGCAATAAAGTATATTTGATTTGATTTAATAGCGCGAAGGAGACCGATTTCTTGTCTCTTTTTCACTAGGCGATGTACTAATGTCTATCATACCATTTTTCTAATCATGCTTTGTTTTGGCGGGGTCCAAATTTGTTTTAACTTTAAGTGATAAAAAAAAACCGACTTCAAACGCAAAACTAAAAAGCAATAAATAAATTTACTTCGCGCAAAGTAATAAGTACGTATTTACAATTAGTTAATTAATTTTATAATTCTGAAGCCGGTGCCAAGTAAATGCTACAACGAAGTACCGATTCATATATTTTTCAAATACTGATTGTTTTGTGATTTTTTGTTTGACCTTGTTTTGTAATTGCTTTGATATAGGTATTAAACAATATTGTGTGTACATAGTAATTTGATATTGTAGTAGGGTTGTTGTAGCATTTACTTGGCACCGACTTCAGAATTATAAAATTAATTAACTAATTGTAAATACGTACTTATTACTTTGTGCGAAGTAAATTTATTTATTGCTTTTTAGTTTTGCGTTTGAAGTCGGTTTTTTTTTTGTTAAAAATTTTATTTTATTTTACGATTTTAAGTGATGGTTAGACCGTGGAAGGATGCAGAGATTAACGATATCAGACAGATTATCAGATTTATATTAATAATATAATGTTTTACCTTACAATAAAACAGTTATTATATGCAGAAACCTTATTCGAGACCTATAGAGTGAGACAGCATTACTTCCGTTTCCTTTGAACAGCCCCCAAACGCCCCCCACCCCCGCCCCCCGGCGGCCGGAACGAAGAGAGGGGAGCCTCGCTTGTCGCAGGCAGGCCGTGATCGGCTCGTCACATTGCATCTCACTGGAGTATATGAAAATGTGAAACTGAAAGGATGCCAGCAGGCAGAAATTAAAATATAGGTCTCGAATAAGGTTTCTGCATATAATAACTGTTTTATTGTAAGGTAAAACATTATATTATATGCGCTGAACCGTTATTCGAGACCTATAGAGTGAGATGTGTTTGTTATCGCCTGGTGGCAAGCGAGCTGTGTTATAGGTAGAAGTTATTAAGATGCCAATGTGTGAGATAAACAGTAGGTGTATAGTAAATTAATCAGTTTATTATTTAAAGTAATAGCTAAATGAACATATAAGTAAGTATGTGCAAATCAAGCAGTAGGTACAAAAAGTTCTAGAAATATTGTATTGATTATTAATTGACCGAATCTCTGACGAATAAAACTTAGCAAAAGTGTTGGGTGATCGCCAATTTCCCTTTGCCATAACCTCGTCGATAGGACAGTTGTCGAGCCAGTTGAACGAGGCGGCGGCGCTTCGCGTGCTACCCGCGCTGGCGCTCACGCCCGCCTCCCGCAGCAGTGACTTCACCCACCCGCCCAGCACGGTGCGGGATGCTGCTCGCACACCGCCTCGTGCGGTTATAAATAAATCAGTCAGGTCTGTGCCCCTTCTTCGAGCTGATACTTCAATCAGTTTACGTATCCAAAAGACTGGGCATATGGTGTCGTTGCCAGCTGTGGTCAATTTCCACGAGGATTGTCTGTGAGTATAGCTGTCAGTTTTTGAACCAAATCTTGGATGTAATATGACATAGTCCGAGTAGTCCGAGAAGTGATCTTTGTCCATATGTAAGAGGGTTAGATCATGAACCCTGCGGCTAGATGCGAGCAGGAGTATCAAAGCGGTTCGTCGGGATATCTCATAAAGAGTAAGATTGGTCAGACCATTACAGGTTAGCCATTTTATTACTAGGGAGGGGTCCCAAATTGACATTGTTTTAGGACGTGTCCTTGCGTCGGCGACTGATATAGCTTTGAGAATACGCTTTACCACAGGGTTTGCGCTGAGCAACTCTGAATCGGGATTAGTTAAGGTAGCCACAGTAGACTTATAAACTAAAATGGTCTTATAAGACAGACCTTGTCTTAAATGGAGATGAGCTAAATACTTAGCTAACTGAGATCCTGATGGGTTGTGACTGTTAACCTGATTAACATTGCACCAGTCGAGCCACTTGGCCCAAATACCAGAGTAGATTTTCTTAGTGGATGGCCTCCAACTTGAGTCTAGTAACTCCTTTTCTTCAGTGGACCAATTACTTAGTAAGTGGCTCCACCCCTCACTAACCATACTTCTAGGCACATCTGGTCTACTAGTGGAGGTGGCATTCCCGTTCGAGTGTCCACCAGTCGCTGCCTCAACCACGTCAATGTCCAAGGGGCTGCTATGGCCCTGTTCTTCAAGTCTGGCCGCCAAAATACTTTGTGCCATCGTGGGACCAGCAGTAAGAATAGGCCCTTGGCTTTGTTTAGATGCGCAAGTACGCGAGGGATCAAGTGTGGTGGCGGAAATATCCACGCTGTGTGGTAATGCCATATTTTGCTGAATGCATCGTGATACTCTGCTGACAGATCTCTGCAATCCCTCGACACGTACCGTGGTAGGAGGTGTGCACGTTTCGATGCAAAGAGGTCGATCTGCGGTGTTCCGTATCGACGGAATATCACCTGGCAAGCTTCTGGAGTCAGTGTCCACTCTGCTTCGGCCTTTTGTCGTGATAGAGTATCGGCCTCCACATTGTACTGTCCGGGTAAATAGTAAGGTACAAGATGTATCTCGTTCTCGTCCACTATCTGGAATAGCGTCCGTGTCATGAGAAAAAGAGCTTTCGAACGTAATCCGCCTTCGTTTCTTATATAGCTCACTACGCTTTTGTTGTCCGACTGGACTAGTACACTCGACTTCCGAAGTCGATGGATATTTGTGTGAATGGAGAAAATTATGGCCCACATTTCTTTCAGATTGCTGTGCCATAGTTTCTGATCGGGGTTCCAAATACCGCTGGTTAATCGTATGCCGTCTATCACCGCGCCCCAGCCTGTGCCGGACGCATCGGTTGTCAAGAAATGTGCGATGGGAGCACAATGAATAGGCGTGCTCGCCGAGAGCGCCTTTAACCACCAGTGGAACTCTTCTAAGACTGCTTGGTCGAGCGCACACTTCGCATACGGCCGGTCTTTCGGTAAACGAGCACAAGCCATCTGTAGTGGGCGGCAATGAAGCCGACCTCTTGGTATTGCAAACGAGGCGAAGTTTAATGTGCCCAACATGCTCTGGGCATCTTTGAGATTCCACTGATTCAAGATCATAATACGTTTGATCTTTGATTGTGTTCTGAGTCTCTTTTCTACTGGAAACAGTTTTAAGTTTCGACTGAGGTCCCATGTCACGCCCAGATATTCTAAGACTTGAGTCGGTATTAGAACTGATTTCTTGAAATTCACCGTCCAGCCCAGTGTAGATAGAATTCGAACGGCTTCCGCAGCCTGATCTGCTAAAACATGTTTTTTCTGGTTGACAATCAGGAAGTCGTCGAGATAAACAATCACTCTCATGCCTCTGTTGCGAAATACTTGTGCAATCCAGTTGGATATCATCGCAAACGTCACGGGTGCAGATGACAGCCCGAACGGAAGGCTCGTGATTTGAAGTAGCTCTGGTTCGACTGCATTTTCCATTTTGTACAAAACTCTGAGATAAGGGTGATGAGACTGGGCTATGGGAATATGAAAATAGGCTTGGGTTAGATCTATTTTGATGGCCCAGTCTCCCTTTTGTAAAAAGTCCGGAATACGATGCATATTGATTAGTTTGAATTTGAACTCGATCAGGTACTGATTCAAATTTTTTAAGTTGAAGATCGGTCGGTCGCTTGAATCCGATTTTTTCACTAAAAACATTGGACAAACAAAACTCGGAGTTGGCGGTGCGGGTACTAGAATGTTTTGTTTTTTTAAATCTATAATCTGTTTTGACATTGCTGCACTGGTAGGCGTTTGATATTTGTTCAAAAGTTTGTGATTGATAAGTGAGGGTACCCTCTGAAACGGTATGCGATATCCCGTTATTATGTGTATTATGTGAACCGGTGCGCCGTATTTTTGCCAACTCTTTACGTAATCTTTTAAACAACCGCCGTAAAACAAATCTTGTTTCTGTAGGTAGTCATTTGCGAAAGCGATTATTATTTTTGTAATTAGTTTGAGTGGGCTTTTTGTCGCCAAGTATAGTATTCGATTTTTGCCCATGACTGTTCTTGTTTTTATTAAAATTATTAGTACCCTTGCTAGTGGATGGCCCAGGATTATGGTCGGCCTTGTTGGATTTGCTAGCTCGTTTGTTTCGTGCGTTATCAGCTTTGTTGCGCCACGACATAAATGGTTCACCAGCGGTTGAACGCTTATTGTTGTAAAACACCTTGTGTGTCCCTCCGGCCTTAGTTAAGAAGGCGCTCATCAATTCCGGATTGAACAAACTTGATGTGACGAGCCGATCACGGCCTGCCTGCGACAAGCGAGGCTCCCCTCTCTTCGTTCCGGCCGCCGGGGGGCGGGGGTGGGGGGCGTTTGGGGGCTGTTCAAAGGAAACGGAAGTAATGCTGTCTCACTCTATAGGTCTCGAATAACGGTTCAGCGCATATAATATATGGTTAGTAGCGATCACAATTGATGAACATGTTTACATACACACACACATACACACGTGTGGTTGTCAGTGGAAGCTGCTGTCATACACACTCACGCACACATATATATATATACACTAGATTTCGCGTGGTTCCTGGTGTCCTGTTTGTTCGAAACTGCCCCACCTATCTCTTCGTATGGCGGTCATCTTGTTTTTCCGCCATTTTGATTTTTTTCACCGGCGAATGAATTTGACCAAGATTTAAATAGGTGTCGTGGAAACAAAAAAGTTCCAGGTTTGAAAGGTGCAATAGGTTTGCCAGGCCGTAGGATGTCTCCTTGATATGGAGCAGTTTTGAAAGATGACGATCCGATCACTCCCCTATACATCATTTTTACCCCCGAGACAATTTCTGGAAAAACAAAATTTTGTATGGCGGCCATCTTGTTTTTTCGCCATTTTGTTTTTTTTCGCCAGTCATTAAGTTCGACAAAGATTTAAATGGGTTTCGTGAAAGAAAAATTGTTTCAGGTGCGATAGTTTCGCCAGGCCGTAGGGTGTCACCCTGATGCGGAGCAGTTTTCTTAAATCGGGAAGTATTTCCGTACTTTACATGATGTTCCGATCACAACCCCGATATATATTTCATACCTCCGAGACATTTTCTGGAAAAACAAAATTTTGTATGGCGGCCATCTTGTTTTTCCGCCATTTTGTTTTTTTTTCACCCGCGATGGAATTTGACCAAGATCTAAATAGGTGTTCTGAAAGAAAAATTGGTTCACGTGCGATAGTTTTGCCAGGCCGTAGGGTGTCTCTCTGATGCGGAGCAGTTTTTGGTGACCAGAAAGTATTTCCGTACTCTACATGACGTTTTGAGCAAGCGCCCCATACATTATTTTTAACGAAAGGGGCTTTTTCTAAAAACAACAAAATTTTGTATGGCGGCCATCTTGTTTTTCCGCCATTTTGTTTTTTGCACCGGCGATTGGATTTGATCAAGATTTAAATACGTTTCGTGAAAGAAAAATTGCCACAGGTTGTATAGTTTTGCCAGGCCATAGGGTGTCGCCCTGATGCTGACCAGTTTCCGAAGGTCTGGAAGGTTTCCCGGAGCCTAGACACTGATCCGACTAATTTGACATTACAAACGCACTAGTCGCCCCTACGATTTTTGAAAATTCCCCTCGATTTCTCTGGTCTGCCATCATCAGACCCTGACTTCCTTGACATGGGACCACCTTGGGTATATCTCCTTTCGAACAAAAAAAGAATTATCAAAATCGGTTCATATACGACGAAGTTATGCCCGAACAAACATAAAAAAAAAAAATATACGGTCGAATTGAGTACCTCCTTTTTTGAAGTCGGTAAAAAATAGGGCAATTTATGGCTCGTATATGTATAATATGGTTGCCTTGAAGAAATCACTTTAAGAGATACGTCCGCCATTTTTAATGTAGCTAGTTAAGTCTGTTTATAATTATTTTCATTTGTGCAATAAAGTATTTTGAATGTGAATATAAAAACGCTACATTGTTGTAAGTTTACGCGGTTATTATCATAATAACCAACAACAACAGCAACAGTGTCGAAATATCGGGAGTCTCATATCCTCATTTAAACGCGGTAAGAACCCGTTAATGGTGCTAATTCCTGTAAATACCATCTAATTTTATTTTAAGTTATATCTGTCATTTTCTTATCCGCCGAAAAGGAAAGGGACGGGTAATCGACAAGCATAAAATTTATGGAACACACGTCAATTTTAAGCACAAATCTAAACTAACCGTCTAAAAATTTTACATCCGTCAATAACCCGACACAGTTAAGTAGACAGCACGTCAAACGGATTGCATACCAGCGACGTACCTTTTGATTCGCCCGGGTTATTCATTCATTTACTCATTCTTCCTAAAATTAAGAGCTGTGAATCATCCGTCCCTTTCCTTTTCGACGGATATGAAAATGACGGATATAACTTAAAATAAAATAATTAGGCGGTGTCTGCAGGAATCGGGGCCATTATGTGCTTTAATTAAAAACGCTACATTAGAGTAATTCATCTAAACAGTAATAATGCTATTTGACATTGGTTTCTATTATGCTTACTAAGGTAGTTTCATATGTGCAAATGTAATTTACTTAGAAATATTGTTTACAAATAAAATAAAGGAAACTTGGAAATATGGATTTCACTGTTGAAAAATAAATAAAATTCGGACATTATCCGACCGCTTACAAGACACTGTCAAGAGAAAAAAATATGTGGCAGCATTGCAAAAATACAAACGTTACTATTTTAAAACGGTTCATTTATGTAAATACAGATGTCATCAATAAATGTGGTGAAACGTTGTACACATTGTTACATATCTAATTTATTATTAAAATTGGTAAATAAGTTAAAACAAAAATTGAGGATGACTTTCGATTATCGAAGACTTCCTATTTCTAGATTCATTTTTTTAGATGTTTCTAGAATTTCTTACGAACTTACATAGGAGGTAATAATAAAAAAATAAAAAAATCCATCCAACCGTCCATTTAAAAAAAATAAAAACCAATAAATTGTTATACATTTTCAATGTTTATGTTCAAGCATTGAACATTTTTTTTAGATGAATTGCTTTAATGTGGCCGTTTTACATCCCAAGATTAAAAAAGTAATTTTCTTACCTGTAGCTCCGGTTATAAGTATATTCTTTCCATGATAAAACCGTTGAATTTCCGACAGTCTACTAGTTTCATTTAAATTAACATCCCGACTTATATTAATATCACTACATAGGTTATCTACACAACTATTTAGAATTTTCACCGGGTCATTTGCACTTTTTTCTAAAAACAATTGTTTTTTAACACAATTTTTTAGGTTTCTCAAATTTTCCACTTCGGTATTCGTCATGTTGCAAGTTTCGATGGCCGCCATTTTGAATTCTTCACTGTGCCGTTGACATTTTACCTGTGGGCAAAAAAAAAATATTCATCAACATACTCACCAAAAAAAAAATATTCACCGACAGAGGGATTGTGTCCTCTAACATGATGGACTAATGTTATCAAAATATCAAAATCAAAATAGTTTATTTGCTTTAAATAGTACATCAATATATAACCTCGTTATTGGGACTTCCTAGTAAGCCTCATTTAAAGACCTGTGTCAGGAAGCCCCGCTCTTCCTAATCGGTATTACATCTTTGATAGTACATGTATCTATTTATTTCTTTTAACAAAAATAATCAGCGTTTAAATAAAGATAAATACTTATGATTGTTATGGGCGATAGGCTAATCCCTTATCACCATAAGGTTCATCACATCCATCTTTGGACTTCGTATCAACAGTGGCTGCAAGTTGTCTTTGATTACTTGTGGCTCTGCCCACCCCGTTAGGGATTACGGGCGTGAGTTTATGTATGTATGTATTCATCAACATCTCCCAAGCGTTGGTATATTTATGGCTTAAATATGAATCCACGCATCGAAAATAACGTACAGGGGGGTATAAAAAGGCTACATTGAAGTATTTCATCTAAAAAGCCCCATCCCTAACCACCCATAACCCTGACACCAGGATTGATGAGGTTGGTATTCCACTTCACAACCCACACGATAAGAAGAGAGATCTAAAAAGCAATTTGACGTTTGTTAACTTATCTACTTTTACCTCTATATAACGCAAATATAAAATTACAATACTGCACTTTACATGAATTGCTTCAATACGGCCTTTTCAAAACCACGAACAGGGTAAACGGCCACCTTGAAGCAATGTATTAAAAAGCGATATAGCAATTTGACATTGCGCACTTGTTTTCCAATTGCAATGCTGTTTTTTAAATGAATTGCTTCAATGTGTTATGTGGTTTTTAGACCCCCAGGTCTTTTGAACAATACAAATACACTTTATTGCACCAAAATAAGAATAAATAATTACAAAAAGACTCTTAACCAAGTACATGGCAAATGGCGGCCTTATCGTTTAAAGCGATTTCTTCCAGACAACCATAAAGGTGAGGAAAAATGTAAAAATTGAACTGGCAGTTGATAAATGTTTTTTTTTACCATTCCAGGCAAGTCGCGCTATCATAGGATAAACGGTCAAATAAAAAAATACCTAAATAAAAAAAATGTAAGAATTAAGTACTGTAAGTACTTATTTTTAATAAAATAATAAATAAATGTTACGCTCTAGATTTGGCTTGACATATAAAAAAAATTACTTCGCAACCCCTGGTTTCGATTATCCCGAAGGGAGATAATCCGTACTCAAATTCAAAAATAGCTGTTACTTACTCTTGCTAAGACAGACTGGAACTTAAGTTCAGCGATTCACGTCAAACTTTTATATATATCACTGTGTTTACTCACATAGTCTACGTTTCATATTAGTTCACGTTTACCATCTCAGAATACATAACTTAACGTGAACACGTGAACCATATCACAAACGGTAAAGAGCGTGTCTGACTCGCGTGCCGAGGGTTCTAAATTAAAACCTTTTCCTAAGTGACTTATTGTAGACTAGCTTTTGTCCGCGACTTCGTCCGCGTAGCGTGTTATAAAAGAGAGATCTTTGTGTGTGTGGGAGTGCATGTCAAATTTAAAGCATCTAACTTAATATGCAGTTTAGATTTTTTCATACAACATATTTTCCCCGCTAACTCTAATTTTTCAAAATACAGCCATAACTAAACTTAGGTATGCATGCATGCTAGATTAAAAACATCTACTCGTATCTTACGCGGTTTAGATTTTTTCACACAAATGTTTTTTCCGCTAACTTCCATTCCCGTGGGAATTTTGCAATATCCTGTTGCAACTAAGCTTTAAGTTAACTATGGTACCTGCATGCCAAATTTCAAACGTCTAACTTAAGTGGTTTAGATTCTTCATACAAAGGATTTTCCCGCTAATTTCCGTTCCCGTGGGAATTTCTGGGAATTCCTTTCTTAGTGCACCTCTACGGTACCTAAGCTATGTCCCTTCTAAATTTCAAATGCTTACGTTTAGCCGTTTAGGCTGTGCGTTGATGTGTCAGTCAGTCAGTTTCTCCTTTTATATATTTAGATTTGACGCAAAGGGTAACTACTTAGCCGGACAAATGCGGGCTCTCACCCGGTACTAAACTTTAAGACAACAGGCCTGAGGGTGCCCAATTGGACGCGAACCTCGGCTCAGGGCGTCATTTGAGAGGGTTATATTTGAATGAACTAATCGACCCTAGTGAGTCGATAGCGATAAGCAATGAATTAGGTAAATCGTAGACTAAGTGTTTATTGTCCCGAGCTGATTAGCCGCTTCTATCATCTCCCTAGCATTATCCCGTATTTCATAGGGTCCGCTTCCCTAACCTGAAGATGACAGGTCCGGTTTTTTACAGAAGCGACTGCCTGTCTGACTTTCCGACCCGCGAAGGGAACACCAGCCCAATACAGGTTAGGTCACATACCTTCGAAAATGCATTTCTCGGGAATGTGGGTTTCCTCACGATGTTTTTCTTCACCGCTGAGCACGTCAACAAACAATATACAATACGTCACGGCAAAAAAAAAATCAGAAATCCGTCGCAGCTCGGTTTTGATGCAAAATCCATTTCGATCTTCCTATTTTTGTCCAGTCGAGTAAGAGTCCATAAAGAATTAATGTCTACACCAAGTTCGACAGATAAGAACAAATGGTTCTCGAGTTTTAGCGAGACTACCGAACAGCAATTTATTTTTTATATAGATTATAAAAAAACAGCACACTGGTCCATGAATGAAAGTTTTTTTTTGGTTATCTAAGTAGAGGCAGTAGTAAAGAAGCTCCGTTATGCAACGCGGGTCAGTGGGCCACCGGTTACGTGCGCGCGCGCCGGTTTGATACCCACTTTTGAGGTTTTATATTAAATCCGCTTTGTTTTAGTTTTATTTACATTGACTTGGAAGAAGGTCATTGTGGTCCTGTGGTACACCGGCTTGCTTCTCAATCGGGGAGCGCCGGTTCGAACCCCGGTACCGGACTTGCACCAATGAGTTATTAATTTATCTTTAGTACTTACAGTTTTCACTAACACAGTTGTCTCGACCTTCTTCTATCGGTTGTGAGGTGGACGACCAATCTCATCAAGCCTGGTGTCAGGGTTATTGAGCCGCCAAAGGCCCTGACGAGACTCAAGTAACGACTACGTACTTACATCAGTATGTTGTAACCGGGACCAACGGCTTAACGTGCCTTCCGAAGCACGGTTCATCTTACTTCTGGACAATCAGGTGATCAGCCTGTAATGTCCGAACCCAACTAGGGAACCATTCGACCATTATAGACGGCGATTCGGCTCACCACCATTGATCTAACAAAAAGCTCGGTGAGGTGTGGGTACTTAGTTCATCTTGCGATGGATGTACCTCTCTACTGCTTTCCGGAATACCTCACAATGTCATTCGACCATCGGGTTGGTGGTCTGGTTCTGTACTGAAAATGTATTCAACATGTTTTTGTTTTTATAAACGCCTAGAACGACTCTAGGCTGAGGGCTACCGCAACTCTTTGCAAAGGTTTATCTTGCAGCTATTTTTCCTCGGTTGTGCAGGCTGTATCCGCACTGGGCCCGCGTGATGGTTTAAGGCCCGATCTCCCTATCCATCCATAGGGAAGGCCCGTGCCCCAGCAGTGGGGACGTTAATGGGCTGGTGATGATGAAACAGGCTGTGAGATGCTGGCGCAGTAGTTTTTGAAGTAGTTTTAGGCGGATGAGACGTTCGATGAAAAAATATATATGTATGTACCTACCTACTTATGTAAGACTTGAAAACTTGACAATACAAAGTGTATTTAACTATATATTATATATATATCAGTATTTAACTATGTTTCCGTAATCGCTTTATTCAATTTGTTGTGTTCCTGTCTTGCCAATAAAGAGATGAATAGATCGTAGTAAATTACTTACATACATACATAAACAGCCTATATACGTCCCACTGCTGGGCACAGGCCTCCCCTCAATCAACCGGAGGGGGTTTAGGAGCATACTCCACCACGCTGCTCCAATGCGGGTTCGTGGAGGTGTTTTTACGGCTAATAGCACGCGGTTAGCGGTTAATTACTTATTCGCAAAAAAAATGTCTGACTAGAATATATTTTTTGAATGAAGAATATTTCTATGTTTACGTAGGATTAGTACCCATGACCTGTGGTTTAGAAGGCGGCTGTGCTAACCTAACCTCAAGTCATTGCATACTGAGTAGAGTTGATAGGGCTGCCAAAA